>NC_056751.1:448296446-448596446 GCF_019279795.1 Protopterus annectens
GTATGTTTTCCCCTCTTGTGGGAGTGGTGACTAGTTGTTCCATAGCATTTGAGTTTATAAATTCTAAGAAACTTTGGGCTAGGGTGTTGGGGCTTGAGTAGTGCTCCCAGTCTATGTTTGGGTAGTTGAAGTCACCCAATATAATGGTGTTTGGAGAGATCTTCATATTCTCCAGTGATCTCAGGAAAGCCGAGTGGGATTCCTGTTTTTGAGAGGGTGGTCTGTAACATGCTACAAACTGAAAAGCAGTTTTGCCCACTGTTAGTTGCACATGGATGGTCTCCGATTCCTCGTGCAACAGCACTAACCTGGAGGTGTGGGTATCTTTGATGAATATGGATACTCCCCCTCCTCTTATGGTTCAGTCCGAGTTTTGGGGCCGAAAAGCATGATATGAGGTATAACCTGGTAGTGCTGGGGTGCTCTCTGGAACCTTGAACCAGGTTTCTGTCACTGCACAGCTATCGATGCTCTCCATACTGAGGAGGGCTTCGAGTGAGTGCATCTTGAGGTTTAGACTTCTGGCGTTGAGCAGCATTACCCTTAGTTTCTTATTCATTGTGTTGTCTATGGAGGTGGGTTTGTCTTTTGAGCCTTGCCTAAAAAAGGCACTATGGGGGTGGCAAGAGCATTTGCCAATATCCGAAAGCCCAGGGGTGACAGGTGCAAGCCGTCCCTTGCAAAGTAATGTGGCTTGTCGAGCATGTCTTCCCATGCTAACAGACACTGGATCCCCTTTGAATGACACCAAAATTTTTGCCAATTGTTAAAATTGATCACTTTGTCTTTATACTGTGGCATCATTTTGGGTAAGGGTAAGATGCTGCTCAAGGTCAGGGTCATACCAGCCTGGGCTACAAGATCAGAGAGCTCCTCTATGTCTCTTTTCATGTAGTCCAGGGAGGTACGTCTCAGGTCATTCACACCAGCATGGACAATGACTGAGTCATATTTGTACTTGCTTTGGAGTGACCTGAGTGATTGTGTTATATGGCGGATCCTAGCGCCCGACAGGCAGCTCACTGTGATCTTCTCTTTGTTCAGCCTGGTGAGCGGGATGTCAGTGTGTCTGACTATAGAGTCACCTATTACAAGTGTATCAGGTGTGTTATTTAGCCTTAAGGGCTGTGACTGTTTGACACACTGACTTTGTGAGCTATGTGTTGCATGTGTTTTGTTTTGGGGTAGCATTTGCTTGGATGTCTGCTTTGGAGGTCTCTGCTGCTTAGGCAGATTTTTATTTAGAGCCTCTGAGTATGTTTTTGTGTGTTTATGTATTTGGTTTGCTGTTGTGTTAGGACTATGTGAGACTGGATTTGTGGTCTGCGAGGTTACCTTCTCCTCCTGTCTGGTTGCACCAGTTCTGAGCTGAGAGAGCTCAGCCTCCAGTTTGGCTATATGGTTGCATCTCTCACATTAAATGTTTCCAAAATGAAGGAAAGACAAAAAAAAAAATAAATAAAATATATATATATATATATATATATATATATATATATATATATATATATATCAGACTCAAATTATGCACACAAAATCAATGTAAAAAACCTGAATAATTCTACTATTATAATATGACAAAAAGAGGAACCTTTTTTGTGAAGCACTTCATGTGCCTAAATGATATCAAGTTCATAGGATATTTCAGAGCTTATTCATTTTCATGAGAATGCATATGCACATCGTCACTTTTGTTTTAAAAGTAAGACATTAAATAAAATTATATTAAAAATAAAAAGTACAGAACTGTACTTCTAATGCCAGGAAGAAGATAAAATAATTTTCTTTCAATGGTAAATTGCACAAGTCACAATATAAAAATCACTACTGGTGAAAACTTAATATATTTTTTCTCTCTATTTCAGAGAAGTGAAGTAATGGTATGTTACTGCTGCAACATTGATTTGCAAAGTTATCCAATATTGTGTGCATGCATTATACATATATTCTAATTTGTAATGATGTTTTATCCAACATTTTTAAGATGCATTACATTATATAAAACAGATACTAGTTATCTATGCATGTGAGAGATAAGTTCAGTATATATAAAATGAAAATGGGTAACAAGTGACTCATTAGTCTGACAGATAAAACTAAAATGAAATAACACCACATTAATAACAGTGAGTAAGCCAAATTAGATGGCAGAAAAACTCCAGATGTAAAATCCCTTCAAAGTAAATGACATATTAAATCATATCCCTACAAACTTTACTCTATTATATTATACTATACACTTCTGCATCTTTTGGGAACTTTGCTTTGTCACATTGTATTGTAACTATGAGCCTATGAACTATAAATTTAACTGCATGTATATTGTAATAATTTTCATGTGGAGTTGTTTGTTCAAGATGAATCAAATATATTTCACTTCTGTATATTCTGCTTTCATTATGTATTATCATGCCTTTATTGGAACTTTTTTTAATGGGCTTATGCTGAAAAGGAGATTTTGCCCAGTTGGACCTTCCTAGTAAGCAAATGCCAGTAAAAAGTAAATGCATACATATATACATATATACATATATACAAACCAAAATCAGTGCCAGTTGGGATACATGGGTATTCAAGAAAACCTTAAAAGTGGTTATAGAGTTAAAATCGCACATGCAATATCAGTTATTGTTATATATAGTGCATTACTTGACTTATCAAAAGCTTTAGATACAATTTCCCACCAAAAATACTAAACAAGCTCCACACTATTCTTCTTACCCAACCCTCCTGTCATAGTTTTAAAGTTATTTATCTGATAGGTGTCACGCTATTAAATGTCATTCTGAATACTCACACTCTCTCCCTGTCACTGTAGAGGTTCCCGGAGGAATCCATCCTTAGTTCCCTGCTTTTCAGTATTTTTGTAAATGAGCTACAGTGTACTGCAGAGCAAACCTCTCTCATTTAGTATGCTGAGGAATCCACACTGATCTGCTCAGCTCCAATATAACTGTTTCTCAAAAATCTGGAATACTAATTGAAAACCAGAAATCTTTCAAATCTGTTTTAAAACTACATCTACTAAAGTCCTGGCTGTTCCTTTCATCACCTACAGGGTGAAATGAAACATACCACACTTATAGGTTCCTCTATATGTGCACTCCAGTATGGACCTAGCACCCTCTCTATATATACGTCTAATAAAGTACTGCCTTTGCATCCTCCTATTCATCTCACCTCACTTCCAGAAAAAAAAATAATAAAATCTGTCACCTATAACGTCACATCAAAGAATTCTTTCCTCTACTACTTCTGCCTGCTCGTTGTATCCTTATGTCTCTACCACTTTCACCCTAAGCAATTGCTAGATTCAGAGCTAACCTGGAACCTCATAGATCTCACAATCTGCCTTCCCTCATACTGCCTACTTACAACATTAACAATTCTTTCTCTTATGACAACTGCATGACTATAATTACTTATTAACCCCTTTAACAGCTATTAGAATTATTTTATGCATAAAAACTCTAACAGAAATGTAAGTAAACTATATAGACATTACTCCATGTTATACTGACATAAAATTTCAAGCTATTTAGCTTTTCATTAGCAAAATTTGTCAAGCACAAACTATTCAAATGGTCTAAATTTGTATTGTACAGCTACACTTGCCCAGTACAATAAGGAAAAATCAAGTTATATCTTTAAAGTTCATATCTCTAGAACCATTAATGTCAGTAAAGAAGTGGAAATGGCAAACTGTTTAGCACAAACAGATGATTGCAGAGTTCACATTCATTAGAGTCTAGGTCTTAAACTCGATTTTATAAATCACAGTAACAGAGAATATATTATTTTTTAAATATTTTGTAAACAACTTAAATTATCTCATTTACCACTCACGATATACCCATACTATCATCAACATTTTACTCATCCAATTGTGAGTTTTACTAAGCAGTTATGTCTCTGTTATCTGCTTACTGAAATGCATACAGAAATATGGACATTATGATAGTATAAATAATTATTATGTGGGCAACATTTAAATGATCTTAGCTGTAAAATACAGAGGTTTTGTCTCAAAGCAGTTATGTTGCCCATCATGTAAGATTTAAGACAAAATGTCCTAATAACTTGCATGTAACTTGGTTTTCGAGTTATTAATGTTAATATAAATTATCAATACTAAACTCCAAGAGACACTTTTAGGATGATCATATCAAAATTTCTGGAGACATCAATTGGTTTTAATGAGCAGCAACCATGGCTGATATGATAGCTATTGAAATTCATTTGTATTTTCTTATAGTATGAGTATACATTAGAATGTGTACCGAGGAGATCACCTATGTTTAGTCCTGAACTGCAAGGTACCTTTTTTTTTTTTGATTGTCAATTTTGGGTTGAAGGGTTCACTCTTCTAGTAAGTCTGGCAAAGACAACAACAGAAAATAATATAGCAACTATAAAGGTAACAATAAGAGAACTCTGTAAGATTTAAACTGCTTAAGGTCAGATAATCCTGCAAAAATTGTCCAAAAGCAAAACCAGTAGAACTTCAGTATAAATGTTAGAATTAAACTGTAGAAGCCTGCTTTGCCAGTGGCAGTTGCAGTAAATGATCCAAGTATGTGGCATATAAAATATGATGTCACCACGTCATCAGGTAATTTAGGAAGTAGAGTGAATGGTCAGATGACAATTCCAAATTCCAATCTGCAAGTCAGAATAAAACACAATAATTTGTAGATGTCAGAGAACTGAGCAGCATTTCAGGTGTATTCCATGATCACAGTGTGAATCACAAATGAACTGATATAGAAAGCAAAGTCTTGTCAATAGACGCTATTCGCATGTAGACTAAGCATCAAATTTTATGACTGGTGATGAATATCTCACAAAGGAAGAGAGAAAGTTTGTATGCAATGGGAGAAATATTTAAAACATATTCAAATAAAGAGTAGAGTATATTGAGTGAAATAGATGGTTTGCTGGCTATTGTTTGAACTGGCCCTGCTAGCTGCTGTACAATGTGCACCTCAGATAAAAAAAGTGCAGACTTGTACGATAACCAAATTAAAATTTTAGTTGACCCCACATGAAATGGGAGCTAACCAAACACTAAATGCTCAAATGAAATGTACCCATCTTAACGAGATGTCTAAAATGAGGAAGCTTGCTCTTCTGTCACAAATAGCAAGTTAAAATTCAAGGCAAGTCCTGGAAAAGCTAAGTAAGCAACTTATAAAGGAACCTTCACAGATGTGCAAGGTGGACAAAGATGAGAAAATGACTTGTACAATAGTTTATTTTTCTCTTATCTTCTTCTTTCGTATCATCTTGTGATCATTGTGTGGTTTACAACTCAACCTGGAAGAATATAACAATTGTTTTTTTTTCTTTTAATTCAGAGACCTGTTATCAGTAACATAGTCACCAAATTATAATCTAAACCCCCATGTAACCAAGCTTTCTGCAAATAGTCTGCAGTGGCACACAATTACTACTGATCCCCTCTTACTAACATTTCAGCAGAAGGCTGACCTCATATTTAAAGTGGAGAACAAGGCATTCCATCTGTAAAAAATGGTATTCCTGTCATTAAGTAACTTAACAAATGATACCTACAAAAACAATGATTCAGGTGGATATAAAATGTACGGTCTAGCATCCCAGTTGTCTGTATTATCAGTTATGCAAGCATACTCTCAAATGAACCAAGCAACACATCACTACACCAACAAATGCTGATTTAAAACGAAAGCCAGCCAATAAAGCACACTGTGCCCATCCCCCTCCCCCTTTTTTTACATTGCCATACCAGCTGATTGTTTGGGGGGGAAACTCAGTAAAATTAAGAGGGGCAAAGTATTATATAGGGCACAACTTCATCCTTATCAGTATGGCAGTGCATTCCTGTAACCTGGAGGAAAATAAAAGTATTCTGAAATCTGAATGAAATGTATTACACTGACTTTATAGCTGAGTATGAATGTCATATTCTGAAACTTGACTGCAATTTACACTAAAGTGATACATACTTATACTGAACATCCACAATAGCTGTTTATAAATGTTATATAAACTAATACCAAAGGAATATCTTTTCTGCCAGTGTTATTTGAACACAGATAAAAGCATAAATTGAACTCTGGTAAATGTTACACTCTGGAAACTAAACTTTTAGTAGACGTATACCTTTTTTTTCCTGCCAGCATCATTTGAACACATATAAAAGCATAAACAGAAAAATATTACTGTTATACAATTCTTTGAAAACATAAAAATATTTGCATACTTTCTTTAACTTTAATCTGCATAAATACACATCTGTTGCATCCAAAGAATACTTATTTTTTAAATAACTGAAAAACATTTACTACAGAATTGAAGAAAAAAATAATTTTACTTCTGGGTTTTGTGGTTTTGTAGATATTGTACTTCTGTACCACAGCTTTTGCTAAGTTTATGCCTTACTCTGCCTCACTGCTGAGGTATGGGAAGAGCTGCCTTTATATCCAAGTGTCTTCTCCTTTTTCCCTTTTAAACCCCTCCCCCTTTTACATTTTCTGTGCAAAGCTGAGTGACTGATAAAATATTCATTTGACTGTATTTGCAAACATGTGTTCTGGAAAAAAATCATCAGGTTCTTAAAATAAAATTTTCAGCTTTAATAATTATAAACCACTAGTATTGCTTGTTCCCCTGACTTTATTTACATTTTTGCATGAAATAAACACATGCTACTAGTTAAACTCTGTAAATCTGTAAGCAGACTGATAATGTACTAGAGTGAACTACACCTGTGTTGCTAATAAATACAATCAAGTCTGTAACTGAACTGATAATCTAGTACAGTGAAATGGAAAGGCTGTAACTTTATTATTAAATTAAATGGAAAACTCAGTGGCATTGCTTTTGTCATAAACTCAAATGTAACAACGTAGTAATCTGACACTGTATTAATTTTTCAGCAATTTTTCACATTTCCGCACCTTCATAAAGTTAATCTTAACTGTTGAATATCTTACCTTTACTTTGTGACCCTCAGATCATAATTTACAAAAAAGATTTTTTTTCAGTGGGACGGTCTTTGCCCATTGCCTTACATGTATCTGTTTTTGTTTAGCTGATGTCATTTAACTCTTTTTGTGCTATTGAACACTGCAAGGATTTATCATTAGTGTCTACAATTTTCTTCGATAAATAGTAAGAACTGTTACTGCATAAAATTGTCACTAATAATGTTTAACTGAACTTTAGTATACTGTTTTATGGCATATAGTACTGTTTTTAATTAAGCTTGCTGACATGGCCTCTAATCTGATAACTCAAGTAAGTTTGTGCCTCTGGTCTGCTTGGTAAACTCAAATTTTTGTATGAAATATATAAAATCGTGAACCATTTACACGTACGCATTTATTACTAGAATTGAGCTGATCTGATTCTGGAACTTTACTTGTCTGTTCTTTATACATTATGCGATGATTCTTCATATAGTAAAATTACATTGCATTTTTTTCCTAACATGACAGTTGAACCTGTGGCTTTAACAACAAATAATAGGACAGATTCAATAAACCCTACAAAGTCCGCTAACACCATGTGCATGTCATGCACATGGTAGCACACTGTTTTGTATTCAGTAAGAGGCTCTATACAGTAAATAATGTGACATGCTAATTACAGCACAAGCAGTGGAATCCTATGATAATCAACCAATCTAAGATGAGAAGCTATCCAAGATGCTATAAAGTAACCATGTAGACTGGTTTTCCCTGAGAATTACAAAACCTATTGGAATACATCCATGGAAAGGAGTCTACACAGAAAGAATATTAGGGGCTGCTGTTGCTTTAATTCATGTGTATGTGCAACAGGCTGATGTCTATGCTGCTGCTGCTTCTATTAGATAATGGCCAAAAAGGAGAAGAGCTTTCAGACCTGGTTAACTTATCACAATCTGCATGAGGTAGAAATTGTAGAACACTCCAGGGTAGATAGAAAGATACTACAGGAACTCAGCAACCTCTGTTGCTCTCAACTCAGACCCAGTACAATCCAAGGGAAACCTATACTAGTGGAGACAAGGGTATGTGTAGCAGTTAGAATTTTAGCTACAGGAACTTTTCAGAGACCAACATGTGACATGCTGGGGGTGTCACAGGCATCAGCCTCCAGGATCCTTCATCCATTCCTGAATGCTATGGTCCAACATGCCAGTGACCACATATATTTTTACCATACTCCTGAGGACAGGGCCACAGATATGCAGGAGCCTGTAGCACACTAGCCTGAAGTACTGGGTGCATAGAACGTAAACACATAGAAATCAAGGCACCATCCAGGGATCAGGGAAGGGTCTACATGGATAAAAAGGCCTTCCACTCCATTAGTTTCCAAGTCACGTGTAATGCTTAGGAAATCATCTTGAATATGGGTGCTGCCAATCCAGGAAGTTACCATGACTCACATATCTGGCACACCTCCCAAATGTATCAGATGTGCACTAGGGGTGATATCTCACAGGATTTTTTACTGGGGGATACAGGTTATGCATTGGAACCCTGGCTGATGACATCCATCAGAAGTGCACACACACCTGCTGAAGAATGCCATAATGAGGCACTGGCAGAAACCAGAAATATCATAGAGCATGTGTTTGGGCTACTGAAGTCATGGTTCTAGTGCCTAGATACATCTGGGGAGCCTTGCAGTACAGTCCACACACATGTACTGAAATGTTCACTGTCTTTGCCATGCTTCACACCATCATCTTGAGAAAATAGTTTCAGCAGGATAAACAAGGGGAAGGGGCACACATCCCAACACCAATGGCAAAGTCACCACAGCCACATGCATGTGAGGAATCAGAGGGGAAACCAGCAGCCTGTGTGTGTGTGTAGGTAGATGTAGGCATGCTCATTATGCCCTCACATTGGCTAAGAGGCAACACATAGCACCCTAATTGGCTAGAATCTTCATCCTATGCACATACTTATAGTGACAGTGATGCTAGGCAAAACTCACAACCTTTACCTACCAATGTAATGGCTGTGCATTCCTAGAATCAGACAGACTCAGCCCTGAACTAAAACTGTACCAACTGCTGGATTTATGAGGTAAGTGTTGAACCTAGAATGTTAAAACAGAACTGTGTAGTAATACAAATTAATAGCATATCCTTGCATGTTGTTAGTTGGTAACGTAAGTAAGTAAAAGGTGGGTGATTTGTACAGCAATGACTTTAACATGTGACAGCAGAGACTTATGAGAACACGTGTCCTCTGTCAAGTAGCAGGCCTTAGGCATCAAAGATTCACACATTCAAACCTCTCAAAAGTAGCGATGGTCACCACATTTCCTTAGTTTGACCTCATACTATTTTTCCAGGAAAATCATTAAAGAGTGAAGTTACAAAGTAAGGAGTCACATTTCATTTTCAGACTTTACAACCCTCAGAAGATTCTTAAAACATACTGATACAGAAAACAGTTTTGATTGTATCAACTGTATAACTTTCTATGACCAAAATATGTCAAAACTACAATTAGCAAAACATTACAAACACACATTTAGTAGCACTAAATCAACTATGCTCCCTGAGCATCAGACACAAAGCTTATGTATCCCTGAATCCACAAGATAGAGAACAAGGATATGGCACAGTTATTACTTGCACAGGGTGTTGTGTGTATGTGGGTGTAGGAGAGGATGCCTAGGCTGACGCAAAAGGTAAGTGACTGCATGTAAGTAAGATAAGTAAGAAAGAGAAGCAGGCAGACATTTGTATAAAGTAACAAATGGTCAAATTCTTCCTTACACACCAACTTGTACGGCTTTACTCAACTTATCACTGATGCCACCCATACCAACAACTCTCATACACACAGCACCCTTATCGACTGGATTCTAGTCTCTCATCCCACTAAATATCACAATCCTGAATCCCTTCTCAGCACACTAATCATTCTCCAATAAAAGTACTTAGATATATCACTCACTTTACTAAACAACATAGATTTATCACATGCCGCAAGCTTACTAACTTACACCCTAACACCTTTAAATCTCTTCTGTCCAGTTAAATGGAATGTCCTTACCCAACTCCCCCTTGATGAAAGCTGTCCTGTCTTTTATCCCCACCTTTCTCAGTATTCTTGACTCACTTGCCCCACTTAGTACAGTCAGTATCAAATCTAATAATATATCTCCAAGGCTATCAAATTCCATCTGCAACCTAATGAAAAATAGAGACAGAGCATGGAAAATATGGACTAAAACAAAGTTCCCTGCAGACTTGTTAAAATATACAGAATTTAGAAATTAGACCAAAAAGCGTATTAATAAAGATAAAAGTGGCTTCTACTATAATCCACCCTCACCCACTAGCTACATCGAATCCCTACTTTCTAAACTCAAACCTTGCTCAGCTTCTACTGACAACATTCCTTCCCTTTTCTTTCATTTAGCTGCTGGCTTTCTTGCTCTCCCTGTATCTATCATAATCAACCACTCCATTTCAGAGTCCAAAGCCCCTTCCATATGGAAACAATTCTTCACTCTACCAATACACAAAGGAGGTAACTCCTCAGACATCACTACTTTTAGACCAATTGTCATCATCTCTCCTCTCTCTAAAGTTCTAGAAAAATGCATAGATAATCAAGTTATGCACTACCTACTCTCTGAAAATCTGCTTACACCTACTCAACATGGCTTAAGACCAAAGCATAGTACTACTACTACTGCCCTACTATCATTACTTAATACTATAGCCCTTGCCAGAGATAACAACAAACTTGTCTCCTGCCTATTCTTAGATCTCTCAAAAGCTTTTGACACCATCTCTCACCCTCACCTTAACTTCTCCCCGCTACTGTTGCATGGTTTTCCAGCTAACTTACTGACAGATCTCAAGCAGTGAAGTGGCAATCTGCACTCTCCCCTCCTCTCCCAGTTAAAATGGATGTCCCTCAGGGTTCCATCCTTGGTCCACTACTTTTCAACATCTTCAATAATCTTCTTTATTCTTTCTGTCCTCAGTCATCACTGGTCCAATACACTGATGACTCTACTGTCATCAGTATTGCTGACTCTCCCTCCAAACTCATCTCTACAACACTGACTTCTTTTAACTCAGTAGAAAACTGGCTCTCTGATAACCAGCTTATCCTTAACCCCCCAAAAAACTAAGCTACTGCTTTTCCCTCCTAAAACTACAACCACATTAAATCTACTTTCACAAACCTGTCCCTCAATAACACACATATCAAGGTGGAAACTAGCATTAAACTCTTTGGTGTCATCATTGACAACCAACTTAAATTCGATCTACACATTAACAACTGTATCAAGAAAACTTATCAGAAACTAGGGCTCCTCTACCGCAACAAAAACTTCTTACCAGTGAAGCTAAAGTAACTCTCTCTTATGCCTACCTCCTACCCAGTCTATTTTATGTCTCTCAAATTCTTACTTGCCTCAACTCCATGCTCCTTGCCAAACTTGAATCTACCTACAAGACAGCCACATTTGCAGCACATCAAACATAGACGTCACATCACTGTTTCACTCAAACACCTTAACTGGCTTGAACTACCTCACTAACTTCTCCCTCAACTCCAGATCATCCACTCCATCCTTTATCAGCCTTCTTTCTATCCTAGCCTATCACCTGTCATCTCCCACTATTCACATGCTAGATCCCTCCAGAGCTCTAACCTAGATCTGATACAAATCCACAAACCTAAAATGAACAAAAGATGTATTCTCTATAATTATAATTCTTTAAAGACCTGGAACAAACTCCCACTAGAGATCAGGTCACTCAAGCAACTTAGTCAAATCAAGCTAGCGACTAAAGAATACCTGTTAAGCCAATGGACCTGTCTCTGCCCCCTCCCCCCTTAAACAGCTTATCAACCCTAACTGCACACCTCTGTCTGCTCCCAACCTATGTAACTTACTCTAACTCTCTAGACCTTGTCTCACATTCACTTCTCTTTCCTAAGCACATTACATAATTCTTATCTGCATAATGTAAGATTTTACATCTGGTGACAAAGCTATTGTTAGTCCTTCTGAATGATGTAGGATTCTAAATCTGACAGACATAATGATTAGTTTAATGTAGTAAATCCTTGTTTTTATGTATATGTTGCTTTGAATATTTTCTGTAAACCAGTTGTTGATTGTTTACTTCTATAATCTGTAGAACATGTGGAGCTTTTCTTCCCGGGCCTCCACTGAAAAAGGGATACTTAGCTCAGTCAGACAAACCCAGTTAACAAATGTAAAATAAATAGATAATAAATAAATGAGACAGAATGAGCTTTAAGGTTCACAGGTGAACCATGTGTAACTGTTGTGTTTTGTGTTTGTATGGGCCATCCAGGTGAAATTAGTGTGTGAGTGTCTGCAAGAACACAGCCAAACTCTGTGCTACTTCTATGTCTTGGCATGTTGGACAGGTGTGAGCCATGCATGGTAGAGGTGGCAGTTCATGAATGTCATACCCAACCAAGAGAACTGGCTCTGCCTGGAGTTGCACTGGCATGTTCACATACATGCTCAGATGCATTGCTGCTACCTGAATGTGATTGATGTCTACTGGATGAGCTCCCCTCATGAGGATGCCCCAGAGCACTACCCCATGGCCTGCCATGTCTTGGTGTGGGCACCCTGACGGAGCAGTGGAAGTAGTGCCACTATGTGAGCATGATCATGGTACAGCCACATTGGCTAAAATCAGATGATGTAGCTGTCCTACAACAACATGGATGCCATCCCCTTCCAGCAGATGTTCCATCACAGAGAGTGCCCATTCCAAGATGTCATTCATCCAATCCATTGTATTAGCAACACAGTAGAGGCAGTCACTCATGTTAGCCTGTGCCACATCGGCAACCCTAAGCATTTCTCTGGAGGAACTATTGGGACATGCTGCTCCTTCATGATGACTCTAAACATATGTCAAGTGACAGGGGAAGACATAACTGGAACAGGTGGAGGATGGACAGCAGGCCTCCTCCGAGCATCCCTAAAAACCATCCTGCATGGCATCTTGCCCACACTTTGGCTATAGCCAGAGTTAACAGGCACAGAAGCAGCAGTAACCACACTACCTTGTCTGCATGTCTCACCCTACCCCTGTCCAATTTCTGAAGGCTTACTGGAATTGGTCAGCACAGGCTTACTAGCTGTGGCTGATAGAATTACAGTGGATGGTTGAATGTAAACCTCAGTGTCAGATTCAACCTCTGCAACCACAGACTGTACTTCTCCAACCAAGAAGACAAAATAAAGCTGTCCAAATACCATTAAAACGACTAGTAGTCCATCAATAATCCACTTTATTAAGATACAAACACAGGAGCAACTACCATAAGCACTTTCATCTTAGGCACAAGACTTCATCAGATACTCCTTCCATGTATTACTTGTCTTTTATACAAATCCCAATTAGTTATCATTGACAATTAACAATTTAAAGCAACATTACCAGAAACAGTAAAATACCATCCTAAAAAAATGTTTTAGAAAATAATAACTAAGCCACAATGCTGTATTAAGTTTTAAAAAATCCTCCAAATACAGCCATCTATTAAAAAAATTTAATCTAACTGAACATTAAATCTAAATTAATAAAAATTCTGTGTTAAATAAAAATGTGCAAATATGTAACTAAATATATAAGTTGTAAAGTCATACCGTGGAAGCTTTTTGTACCAAAACTGGTTTAACAGATATATATTCATTTAATCCAGGTGGTGCATTAAATCTTAACCTAAGTTGCCATACCAGTTCTTTATTAAGTAGCATATTTTTAGAATCACCACCCCCTGTATGATTTCTAACTACATCAATAATACCAAATTTATATCCACTAAAAGTACTGCAGTAAATGGAATGTTTCTATGACATAGTTAGCAACTTAGGTTAAGATCTAATGCACCACCTGGATTAAATGAATATATATCTGTTAAACCAGTTTTGGTACAAAAAGCTTCCACGGTGTGACTTTACAACTTATATATTTAGTTGCATATTTGCACATTTTTATTTAACACAGAATTTTTATTAATTTAGATTTAATGTTCAGTTAGATTAAATGTTTTTAATAGGTGGCTGTATTTGGAGGTTTTTTTTAAACTTAATACAGCATTGTGGCTTAGTTATTATTTTCTAAAACATTTTTTTGGGATGGTATTTTAGTTTCTGGTAATGTTGCTTTAAATTGTTAATTGTCAATGATAACTAATTGAGGTTTGTATAAAAGACAAGTAATACATGGAAGGAGTATCTGATGAAGTCTTGTGCCTAAGACGAAAGCACTTATGGTAGTTGCTCCTGTGTTCGTATCTTAATAAAGTGGATTATTGATGGACTACTGGTCATTTTAATGGTATTTGGACAGCTTTATTTTGTCTCCTTGGTTGGACTTATATTTTTTTCACTCTAGTACTTTACAGACTGTACTTCTGTTTGGCCACCATCATCATCAGTGTCTGCTGATACTCTGACACCAGGTGGTAGGAGTCCCATACTTCCATTGCCAGTATCAACTGTGATAATAAGCAACAGATACAGAAAAAAATAATATCTACACTACTTATGCCAATATATGCTAACAAACTAACAGTAATGCCAGTATTACAAATAGTACAGCAATACACACAACAATCCTGACACCCACATCACAAACTAAATATTTCTTTGAACTGCTCATTAGTGCTGACATAAAAATGTTTGGCTTATCATGTGCAGATGATTGTAGGTTCCTGTGCTGGCTGGTCCTGGAAGAAGATAAGCAAAAGGTAAGGGCACCATTATAACACAAGGGGCTAAAACTTTTTGCCCTTTGTATGTCCATTAATGATACTTTTAACAAGAACTTGGATGACACTTCCACCCTAAGCCCATGTGTAATCAACCAGAATGTGTTTTTCACTGTATCACTCTGCAGCTATCTCCCTAAAAGAAATTTTATGTTAAACTGAATGTAAGTATTGCTGTCAATATTTTACTGCACAAGAAGTATTTAACAATAGAGATAGGTAAGCATACCTAGACACTCCTTCTGGGATATACTTGTCCTCCCTGAAACAGCAGCACCAAAGTCAGTGACATGCTGTTGTGCACTTTCCAGTGAGCTTTTTGGATCCCTTGCAGTGGAAGGAACTCTTTATATGGGATCAGTGGTAGCTCTATAGCAGCCCCCCCCAAAACCATTGATTCACGGGGCAGTGCAGCTGCTCTCCTCCAAGCCAGTGCCCTATGGTGCAACTGATCATATGTTCTGCTTTGGCCACTCACTTCATTCACATCAGCTACTATTTGCATTCTACCAGACATATCCCCACATCCCCTCTCAAGCAGAAGGAAACCATGTCACCTAAATGCTTCAACAATTACTTAATTCTCAGGGTCACTGAAGGGAAGTTTGCAGGGTCACTGAAGGGAGGTTTGCAGGGACTGGGACACCTGGAAGCCATGGTCCTAGGTTGCATAAAACATGAAAGAAGGATAATACACATGCGTATCGCATAACTAAAACTCCTGCTTTGATATATCACATAAAAGATAGTATTTCACTATTAGCCACTGGAAAAACATAAAACAGTCAAGATATTCGAATATAAAAAAAGAATTGCTTGGTTGTAACATATTCACACACCAAACAGAAATTTATTGATGAAAGCTGCAATTAGTTTTATCGCCTTTTCTTGACCACCTGAAGGTCTAAAGAAGTCCGGCTAACCCAACCCGAAAGGCACGCGTCTTGCTGCTTCTGGATTGTGGAAAGTGAGTTTTAATTTTAAATTCTTATTGTGCTGTCCGTGTTGCTTGCTTTTAACATATTGCAGTCACACACAAAGCAAGGTTGGATCCAAAACAAGGAGAGCAACAATAGCAAATCTTTTTTGTGCCAGCACAGAAATGCAAGTTGGATACCTCACCCCTAAAACAGCAGGCAAATGACACATTTTGCTAACAAACCATCAGTGAAATGCTAAAAGTGCTGTCAAATAAACTGTCCCCAAAACATGTGTACACATTTATCACAGAAAATTCCATTTTATGCAATTGGCAGTCATCTCTACCTGTTGCTAGCAGTCCCCTAGAGGTGTATATTGGCCATCCTAGAATGCGAACACCCCTGTGTCATTGACAGTGTAGGCCATTTACACTTCACGGAAATAAAAATAGAAGAGTGTAAAAAGAAAAAAAATTGTTGTAATGTTAGTACTTGTGATGACAGTTAATAAGTCTGTGCATCTGAGAAAGTAATATGCCCTGACAAACATGCCTATGCCATCAGTACACTTCTAAGAAATGTATACAGATAGAAGTAGCATGAACTAATGCATATGTGTGTATATATATATATATATATATATATATATATATATATATATATATATATATATATATATATATATATATATATATATATATATATATATATATATATATATATATATATATATATATATTTATATATATATATATATGTGTGTGTATGTATATGTATATATATATATATATATTTATATTTATATATATATATGTATGTACAAACATATATATATATATATATATATATATATATACACACACATATATATATATATATATATATATATATATATATATATAAACGGATTTTTCTTACTGACATTTCAGCATATCCAGTATATAGCTGAAAAATGCAAGAATAGCTTATCAAGGTCAGTAGTCTTCTGTGCAGATAAATCCCAAAGTAATAGCTTATTCTGTGTTATACACATAATACAAGTCTCCTCACCTTCAGGTTCCTTTTTTATAGTGTAGATTCAGGGCTGTGAGCACAGTGAACATACAAATGAGACATCAACTCATTAGAATTGCTTAATAGCAAATACTTGGCTCTGTGTTGCAAATATAAACATAGTGGTGGCACTCCTTCAGTGTTTGTTGCTAATGAATTGCAAGTGTCAATGATTACTTATAGGGAGAAGGAAAACACAACAGCAATTCAGACTCCCCTACCTCCAGTGGGTGTGTCAGACAAGTTACACTTACAAAGTGTAGAAGTAGTTGTATCAAGGTTTTAAATATAAATAAGCAGCACACATTTCACAGTTTCTTTTCAGTAATATCCAACCTCCCCTTCATTTCTTGACAACTGTATATTATTGCCATTTAATATCCTCATACATTTTAAGGACAATGATACAGAATGTTTTACAGACTGCATGTTTCAGATTAAAGGTCAGATAAAATAAGCATGTGTAACAAACACACAGAGATAAGACAGACCTGCATTTTGCAAGCAATACTCACAAATAGTTGTGTGATCACTCATTGCACTACATCTGAAATTACTACTTGCGCAAACAACTTTCATGTGTTTTGTTAGTACTTTGGATGAAGTTGCAGTTGGTTGTATGCATACTGATTTTAGTTCTCTGATACAAAGCGGTTTGTATGGCAAAGAACACCCTTACTGTGTTTTGAAGGTTTATTGGAGTAAGAGTTCAAATTCAGACCTGTGTAAAAATATTTCATGTGTGCCAACATAAATTTTGTAGTGTTGTTTAATAGATTTCTTTTCTTCATTTCACCTAATGTTCCCTTTGTTTTTTAAATGCCAGTGTGTGAACAGTGCACAGCTTAACAAGAGAAATGGAGAAACACAATGAATGTCAGGTTTAGCTGTGCTTTTCTCATTTGAGTGATGATTATCATTGTGCATTCCTTGACTAGTGGCCCACACAGGAAGCAGACAGAACACCTGTTTGACAGGACGTAGACAGTGTAAATTTCAAAAAGGATACATTGTTGCAGTTTTTACTTTCCATTGCTCAACACTGGTAAGTGACATTGCATGGCTTCCCCAACACCTTTACCCACCGAACACCTGCAGACAGGATGTAGACAGTCAACAATTTAAAATGGATACATCTTTTCTTTTGGGCACCTTGCAAACACACTAAGTGGCATTGTTCGGCAGTTAAAACACAGAAGTGAAGAATGAATAGGGGGATTATGCAGCTGTTATTATTTAACTATTCCTGTGGCAGTAGGTATTAGTGTAGGGCTGCAATACACATGGTCCTGAGTTCTAATACAGGAAGTGCAACATATTTTTACTGTTGTGATAGTTCCATTTATAGTAATGATCAGGAAAATATACAAGTGTTACTTCAGTATTCCTGTGGCAACAGGTGTAAGTGTAGGGCTGCCAAACATATGGTCAATGGCTCTGATACAGGAAATTCCAGACATTCTTCTGTTGTTCCTTTTCACATTATATTAGATATAACTTATAAGACATTATCCACCATTATAAATAGTGGAGATGATATGAAGTATATGTATGAGGGATAAAGCACCCTTACTGTGTTTTGAAGGTTCAGATGCATGACTGAGGGTACACTGTCTACTGTGTTTCTGTAAGTAAAATTCTGCTCTCTGTACTTGGATGGCCTTCACACTTAAATAAGACACATACACAAATAAATGTATATACAAGGACCTTGTCAGGTCACACACATACATGGTTAACACCTCAGTCTGTCATCTGTATGATTCATGACTATGTCTGAAAAGTACTTCTTCCATGTCAAAGATGGAAAATCACCAGTGTGGAAGAAAATGTTTTGTCTCTTATGCATTGGTTTGAATCTTGCACAATAAAGGTAAATTTTAGCAGTGTATAAAGCCAAAAAAACAGGTGTCAGGTCAGGACATTCATGCACTAAGTGCATGTCAGGAAAGTTACGTCCAATAACAATTACATCAGCAGACACTCCTCAGACTAATGTCAAGTGTTATTAACCTTCCAATTTCAAAAATTGCTTTCTTCTCTGCTTGATACTGCTGCTCTCCACTTAACATCGCACAGATGTGGTTGGCATTGATTCTCGAGTTTGTACACTACCAGTAAAAGTGATAACAGGTATTGGTGGAAAATCATTATTTGCTATTGCTTTGGGATTAGAGATGTCTGGTGTTAGGGGGAAGATGTCCAATTTAGGGTGCAGAGCTGGGGTGTTTAGAGGTGCAGAATATTTATTGGACTCTTGGTAAAGTGCCACAGCCAAAGGCTTCTGCAAGGGTACTCTTCTGGCTCCCAGTATAGGTCTGAAGCTTAGAATAGTCTGGCCAAGTCTATATCCAGTGTTACCGGCATCCCAAGCACTGGAGAACAGTGTGGGCACCACTTCAGTGACCTAAAAAGGCACAAAAAGGATACACTCAACCAGTGGTTGGATGAGTTTCATACTAGTGACATCCCACAGTTGTGGAAGTATGCTAACAAAGATAATTTATAATACATAGAAAGCTAAACATAAGCAAGACTGGTATGCATAATACTCTCTTGCACTTTTTTATTCACAGCTAATCCTGAAATTGTGGCTAACAGGAAGGCTCATGCTGATCATCTGGAGAGACTGAGGAGAGCAAGTGGTATGAATGCAGCAGGTTCCCTTCAGATGACTGAAGTTTTAAAACTTCAAATTTCATATGGCCGAGACTATATGATCGAAGTTTTAAAACTTCAAACGTTCTGAATGGAGATCTCCATACAGTGCAGAACAAGAAATTTTCCCTTTTCTCACTGTAGTGTCTCAGAATTAGTGTATTTAAATAGCAGGGGGTGTGAGGGGTGCAGGGGGACTTGCCCACCCTCAAAAACGTGTGGTAATTTTGTTGTGTTTTGTTTTTCTTTCAGGTGTTCAAAGTTTTGAAACATCAATCATATGGTCTCGGCCATATGAAATTCAAAGTTTTAAAATTTTGATCATCTGAAGTAGATCCATATGCAGCACAAGGGAAGTATTACTGTAGCTTTATAATTTAAAGAAAATGTTTTTGTTTTCCATACAGTAGTAGCAAAGCAATCATACATATCCTAACTGTAAAAGCGAGTATGCATGCATAAGTCAGTAGCACAAAAAACTTTAGGAGTCAAGTGCAAGATTGGAGTCAGAGGTGGTTGGTTCAAATATCAAGAGTAACAACTAAACAATACTGCAATTCTTTAATAATATTACATAAATTAAAATATTTACATGTGGTATAAATCTCCTGCTGTTAACTGTAATCTGTATAATTGGACCAAACATATGTGCAATATATGCACACTGAAGGATTGCTTTGAGCAATCTGTAATTGTAGTTTGTAGTTGCTAGGATGTGTACTTAAATGTAATACTTCAGATAAAATAGTTGTACTGTTCTGATAATACATTGTATGTCACATATGATGGTACTAATTTTCTTTTTTTTCTCTCATCCCAACCCTTATCTGTTTTTTATTATGTATTGTCAAAATGTCTACATGTCATCCATCTATAACAAATCACAAAATGCTTCACAGCACAGAAAAATTAGGCCAACCCACTGGGTCAGACTAACCCCACCCACTGGCTCCAGCATCGATGCTCAGCACATTTGGGACCCAAACTGGCAGTACTGCCTCTTCTGCCCATGCACTACCTGCTCCATCAGGTAGAGTTTCCCTGGCAGCTGGTACTATGCTACCCTCTGGGAGTAATGGTGTCAGTGGGGATTTCATCACCTGTCAGGAGATGCCAGGGTTGGTGCATAGGATCATGCACTGCACCTTTGATGTAGGCCTATGTCAGATGGAGAGGTTGCTCTCCCTCATGGTCATTTGGAGGAGAAGACATCAAGCACTACAGTAGCCAGTGGAGTAAAGAGACTAGATTCTCAATGTTCCCATATTTGATGGGCATGAGCTTGTGTTGTACCCAACCTCATGCCATTCGTGGTGTCCCCAAACCTTTTGTGTCCCTCACCATCCCTGTGTCTTGTTTTGTTTGTCCTGTTTATTTGCATTTGCTTCACCTGCTCAACTTACCTGACCCAGAAATACCAGCCCCCCTTACCCAGCATTTCTCTCTTACTTGAAGTAAAAAAAAATAAAAATAAAAAATGGGTGTCTGTCCAAGAAAACAAATATTGTCCCATACATAGCTCTCTATTTTGCACACGTCTTCTTGACACACTTGATTTGAACTAATTGGCTATACAACATGATTGTGATGCTGTCACCCCTATTTGTAGAGATGACAGTCCAAATTCAGCTAATATTCTGTACATATTTTCATTTTACACTGTTGAAGAAATGGATAGCTATGGTTATTTCCTTCCTTCCTCTTGCACATTCCTATATTGCTTTCCATTTGTATTTCACCACTTTCCTATCTATCTAGTTTAAGCAACTATAATCTGGTCAAAAAATAGAACCACAAACAAAATACATGACCAGCAAAAAGTAATGGAACCCTTCACTTTTTGACCTCTATGTTTGCATGGAATTTGGCATCCTGCATCAATGCCAAGAGACATTGAATGGCTCTTTCTCAGTGTAGTTACCTCTGCGCAATGCCACTTAGACACATGGTGAATGTTGTATAAAGTATAATTTCATTGCATTATCACTACTTATTTAAAAGTATGACAGCCACCTTGATTTGAAACGTATATCATTCGGGGTAAAAAAGAAATGTGGCAATGCATTTACACCTGCTGCCACATAGTCAGCTAAGCAGCAGGAGGATTTCATACTCTCAGAACTGAGAACTCTTAGAATTTTAGCACTGAGGTCTGCATTTGCACACTGCTTAACTATACACAAACAGGGAAAGCAGTAGAAATATTTATCTCTCAAGCGCAAACACTTTGCCAACCATTGCACAAACCAGCTGCTCTGTGGTGTGCTTTGCAAAATTGACAATAGCATGTATTACTTTTATAACCAACAACAGCGAGGAAACAGTCCAAAAACACCACTCTTTATTGGCTTCACCATGTCCATTTCGTGTTCAAGACATGAAACTGCATGTGGAAACAGAAAAAAAATGAAAGCCCTGTCTAAGAATATGTCACACATTTACAATGCACCTATCTGTTACCTCCCCCATGTACTGCAACCCTGGTCTCTCAGTAATTGGTCACAAATATATCAACTACACAACATAAATTAATAACAGCTTTTGTCTTATATACCATGCACATCTTTAGAATTGCTATACACATTCAAATTTTCCAAACATGTGGTAATGTGGACAACTGTTTGCATGCAGTTTGTAAAGCTGTCTCTTAATGTATACCTGCACACTGTGACGCAACTACCAAATGCTACACATTGCACATTAACCAATCTGAAAATATGCATTACTTGAAATATCTTGACAGCTGAATATGTCTACACATCTATTTCATGTAGACCTCCGCACATTTTCTCTCCAACATCCAGTGCTGATGTCATCCACCATAAGTTGTCTTGTAGTCTTGTAAAAGTCAAACATTTGCCATGCACTTGTGTAAAGCACTGACTTCTCTAGCATGTATACTTAGGTAGGGGTTCTGTTCTCACTGCTGTCAAGTGGGAGGTGTGTGTGTGTTTGTGCACTTGCTTGACATTGCCGAAATCATTTTACACCAGCATGTGGGACAATGCTATTACCATTTTCTCTTTACCAAACACTGTTGATGTCATCACCTATAAACTTTTCTCTGACAATCTCCAAGTCAGACTTGAGCTGTGGCACTTGCTTTAAATACAGAGTTCTTTATTTGGTGTACTTAGGTAGGAGTTCTGTTCTCACTGCAGTCACCTGGGGGTGTGTGTGCATTTGTGCACTTGCTTGACATTACAGAGAGAGCATGTTACACCAGCATGTGGGACACCGCTATTAACATTTTCTCCTCACCAGAGACTGCTGATATAATCACCTGTAAACTGTTGTCTGATGCTCTCCATTTCAGACTTAAGCTGTGATAGTTGCCTAAAATACAGAGTTCTTCAGCTGGTGTACTTACATAGGTAAGGGTTCTGTTCTCACTGCAGTCAACTGGTGTGTGTGTGTGTGTGTGTGTGTGTGTGTGTGTGTGTGTGTGTGTGTGTGTGTGTGTGTGTGTGTGTGTGTGTGTACTTGACTGACACTACAGAGTGCATTTAACACCAGCCCTGCAGGACACTGCTCTTTCACCAGACTGGCCTGTAGGCCAGGCACAAGTCAATTCATCCTATATGATATAGACTACAGTGACAGGGCTTTCAGTCTAGCCACATATGTCATGTCTTGGTTTGCAGGCACTGTATTTTCTTGGTGTGATACCCCTGTGTTCTCTCCAGCTTCTGCAGGTGTCTGGTGAGGTACATGCAAAAGGGAACATTATACTCTACCAGTGTTCTTATGAGTTTCAAGTACAGTGTTGTTATACCATCCTTAGACATGGATATGATGGCCTGACTTATGAGTTGCATGATGTCGCCTTTCCATACCACTGTGGACACTTAGTGGTTGAAGTTCAGATTGCTATTTACGTGTGTTCCCTAGGACTTGCACCACTGGGTTTCAGCATAGAGTATTGCAATTGCTATAATTAGTGGGAAGTACAGTTTGCAGAAGGCCAAAATAATGACACATTTTTGCATTTATTTGTAGACAGTGTAGCTTTGGTACCAATCATTTGTCTGTGTTAGCCCCTCATATAGTATGCTGTCATCATTGGTGGACTCAATGATTGCACCCAATATAAAAGAATCAGCAAACTTAATAATCCAAGGGCTGTATAGTTTAGCCTGGACTGTTGAGAAATAGATTCCAGACAGTAAAGGGCTGAGCACAGATCCTTTGGTTTTGCCAGTGTTGACAGCTCTAATGGTAGATTTTGATTCACCGACTTTCAAAGTATGTACTTTGTCTGTGAGCCAGTTGGTTAACCATCTAGTGACATAAGGGGTCATCGCCAGTTTTTAATTTCTTCAAATCATCTGAATTTCTAATACCCTGATGGGAACATCTCCAATTGGGAGAGTTTCTCAATGATACCGAAGTGTGGGATTGTGTCAAAACCCTAGGCCAGATCAAGATAGGGGGTATGGACTATCTTACCTCCATCCAGGCCTATCACACAGAATCAATGGGGTGACAACATCACAGATTGCTTATAGAGTGACTCAGAACATACATCTACCTGACATGGTTGGATAAGCACTCAACACACTCTCCACAAGGACTACGTTCAGTAGAAGGGTGTATATCTACATGCATCCTTCTGGGTTGGGGGGACAGCACCTGATCCATGCATGTATAGCCACATCCTCACTCTCCTCATCTATGAGGTTTTATTATTATTTTTTATTTTATGTTTGTTTACTGGAAAAGTCTGACTGGACAAAATGTCCTTTTTTTAGTGGAGGCCGGGAAGAAAAGCTCCACATTTATAAATAACCATAAGATACATACATAACATAGTGATACAAATATTGATTCAATCTCAGATACAAGTACACAATGAAAATGCATGCTATACATTTGACTGATACAATCATATAGTCTAGAGAGGATACAAAGAATCACAGTACTGTGAATGTATGTAGAAAACAAGCAAGTTAAGTGTACATATGTTTATTAGGGGTATGCTATTCAAATACAGAAATAGCAGGCTGTGTTCCCTATACTGCATTAAGACATCTGTTTCCTAACAACAGCTTGTGCAAGAGCAGGTCCATGATTCTGATAGGTGCGATGTGAGAATTTTTTTTAAAGTTGGAAGTATTAGTGGTAGTTCTGATATTTAGTGGCAGGGAATTCCATATTTCCACTATGCAGTTGGAGTAATGGGAAACTCCAGCTGCATTGTTAGGTTTTAATATACTTTGGAAGGATTTGTTACTGGAATGCAATACCCTGTTATTGGAGTAGTGTATTAGTAGATTTTGAAGTACTGGTATTTTTCTGGCTAATTTAGTATTTGATGGATGAAGGTGAGTTGATTATAAGCAAGTAGATTTGGTACTTTGAGCCATGATAGCTGTTTTAAAGCCAAACAATCATGGGATCTGAAATTTATTACTGTGGCAAATCTTGCAATTTTATTATAACAAGTTTTGAGTATTGCTAGGTGAGATTTCTTAAAAGTTTGTAAGAATTTGTGAGGTGTATAGTAGCATAGAGATAAGATGGGTTCATGCTGTAGTGGCCTTTAAAGTTTTATTTAGAAAGTGTCTATTTCTGTACAGGGTTCCTAGTTTTTTGTGAACTTTTTATGGTGTGTGACATGTGTATTTCGAATTTTATATTATGGTCAATGACCACTGCAAGTAATTTTGTTTGGGAAACTGGAGAATTAATTGTATGGTTTAATGATGAGATAATGAATTATGGGTGGGTGTCTCCACTCTAGTTGGATAGAAGAGCATGCGTTTTGTTTTGGTAGGATTAAGTATAAGTTGTCCACTGTTCAGCCAAGATTACACAGCATTAAATGACTGCTGGGTTATCTTTTGTAGTTTTTGTAGTGTCAGGGTAGCATAAATCAGGGTGGAATCGTCTGCATATTGAACTTCAGAGGGAAGTGGGGTGGCAGTATGAAAATTGTTAGTAAAGATAATAAAAAGGAGAGGGCCCAGAATAAATCCCTGTGGAGCACCCAAGGTTAGAGGTAGTAATGAAGAGAGATTTTGTTGCTATTTTACACCTTGGTGGCATCAATTTAGATATTGCTGGATCCAAGTAAGTATAGACTGGCTAAGTTTAAGTTCTGAGAGTGTAGTTAATAGTTTAGAATGGGAGACAGTATCAAAAGCTTTGGACAGATCAAGAAGAAGGAAACTAAATTGTCAACATTGCGATGGTGGTTAATGATGCTAATAAATTTAACAAGGGTGATGGTAGTGCTATGATTAGGATGGAAACCACACTGAGTGTTAGAAGATTGTTGGCTATTAGATAGTTCAAGATTTGTGAATGGATCCACTATCCAGTATTTTTGATAATGCTGATAACATAGCTATTTGCTGGTAATTGGATAATTCTGTCGAGTTTTCACCTTTATGTAGTGGGATGATTTGTGATACTTTCAAAATTTTAGGGACTTGTTCTGAGATGGATCAATTTATTAATATGGATACTGGATGGAATATTGCTTCTGCAATAAGTTTTAGATATTTGGCAGACAGATAGTCAACAGCAACTGTAGTAGGTTTAAGCCTTTTGAGATATTTAACTATGGTGTTTATTGGAACAGGTTGGAAAGAGAAGTTATTAGGATCTAGTGTGGGTACTGTGTGAGTTTGGGTAGAGGAAGAACAATTATTGTTTGTCAGGACTAGTATGGATTCAGTGAAGTATCTGTTAAATTGTGAAGCTATGTTGCCTTTATTATTGGTTAGTGTTGGGGTGAGAGAGCTAGTTTGTCCTGGCTGTAGTTTTTTTTTGATGAGAACGCAGAATTTTTGTGAGTTTCTTTGATTTTTTTTTGATTGGACACTGCTATAGTAATTTATTTTGTCCTATCTGTTTTTCAGCTTTAAGTCATAGTTCTAGATATGATTGTTAGTTGTAGTTTTGTAATTGAGACATTTCTCCCAGGCTAATAGAGATATTGTTTCTTTGGTTAGTGAGGGGGCTTAATTTGATTTTGTCTTTATTGTTCTAGGGGTGGCACAATACTTAGGAAGGCTGAGTTAAAGTACTCAACTGCATTATAACTGCATTATCTAAACGGAGATCTGTGAGTGGTGGCCAGTTAAATTTTTTAAAGTAGTTATGGCGTCTTGGAGGATAATTTTTTTTCTTATCTCACATTTTGTGGCAGGTGGTTAGTTTATGTGGCTTTATTTGGTGTCGGAGGATGTAAGTTGGAATATGGTGACTGAGGCTCTCTGGAGACAGCCAGAGTGTAGGAATAAATTTGACCTGTTTGTAAGGAAACAGTCTAAGACCGAATGTTTATTTGATGTTTTGTCTACTCTAGTATAAGTTTGGATTGTTTGCGAAAAACCGTGTAGGTTAATGTGGTCAGTGGGATTTTGAGAGCTGCAGGAGAGCCAGTCCACATTAAAGTCTCCCACTATAATTGTTTCCCAAGGGAGGAATGTTGCTGTCCAGTTTAGGATGTGTTCTAGAGTACTCAGATTGTTCCCAGGTGGGATGTAGGCTCTCACTATGTTCATATATTTCTTTGGATTAATTGTTAGTTTAATAAAACGTATTTCACATGTTGCTATAGTTTGGGATGGTTAGGTCTAGAGTTTCTAAACTGAGATCATTTGTGTATAGAAAGACTATATTACCACCTCATTTCTGTTGTCTAGCTAGCATATGTATGTTGTATCCTGGGGGAAGTATTTCTTTGTTAGTGATGTCTGGTTTTAGCCAGGTGTCTGTTATAATGGCCATATCTGGAGTATATAGAGCAAGGGTGGCATGCAATTCATAAATTTTGTTCATGATGCTCCTGAGATTTATATTAAGTAGTACTAAGTCAGAACCTTTTCTGGGGATAGTTAATAGTTGTTGGGGATGGGTTGGGGTTTGACGATCTAGATGGGTTGGATTTATTTGGGGACCAGGGTTGAGGTAAATGTTTCCACTAAGTATGTGCTGCAATTCAATGTAAAATAAACATTTTAAGTATTTTGATATAAATTTATCGTATGTCTATGTAACATCAGGGTAAGATTGTTGTGTGAGTAAGGTAAATGGTACATGGTTTATGTCTGCGGGATTCTATATAGTCGGTGCTATTATCAAATTTGTATGTTTCAGTTGTAATGGGTCTGTGAAGGGGATAGTGTACGTAGATTGTGTGTTGTTAGACTGATGTCATCATGGACCATTTCTAAATGGTCATTAGTAATATCCCGGCTGTATGCAACGGACATGTGTAAGCTGTTAGTGCTACATCCATGTCTGTTACATCTGTTAGATGTCCTCAAAGAGGTCATTGAGGGCAAGCATGACGACAACACTATCATCCTATTTAACTTGACCAGGCCAAGGCATATGACACAAATATACACTGAGGTATTTACTCACAATGTCAGATGTGGACATAAACACCTCTATCACCAAGTGGGTAAACCATTAGATCAAATATGTGGCATCTAAATATGTTGAAATGTATGAAGTGACCTATATCTCGGGTCCAGTGATCAGGTCCATACATCAGGGCTGTCTGCTAGGCCCTTTCCTGTCCATTATTTAAGTCACAGATGTCAAGAATGACATACACGTACTGTGTTCAAACATCTCTCTGGAGGACTACAGATTGTGGGCAATCAATGACTCCAGCTGTGATATTAGTATAATACAGACAGCATCAACACACACCAGCAATTGCTGCCACAGCCATGACAACACATGAAATGAAACAAAAAATGGGGGTATTTGTTAAATTATGAAAGCAAACACACAACCTAAGGATAATGTAGACATCACACCCTATAAGCAGACCAGTTGGTAGGTGGCCAGTGCCCTGGGGTAGATAGTATGTGGAACATCCACCAGCATGTGACCACAGTGGTGTCTACTCCCTTGTATGTAACACAACTAATGAGTATGTGCAAGACATCTACAACAAAGGCCATAATACCGCCATAGTTCATAGCTGTTATCAGATCATTGACTGAGTGCAATACACCCTTCTTCATGTATCTCCCTACGTATCTTCCAGTAATGTGTAACTGAAGTGTATCACCTTTGCCACAGTAAGCTGTCACACATCTTGCTGGCCATTCCTAGGTATTCTTTTTATTGCATAACTATTACTGTCTAATGGTGTGGAACCCCCCCCCCCATTCAAAGTGTTATACCAGATGCATGTGTGATACCTTTTGTAGTGATGCATACAATATATACATAGCTGTTTGACAACATTGACAGCATGGGTTAGATTTGTGACAGTGTGGATTGTGCTATATATATATATATATATATATATATATATATATATATATATATATATATATGCCATGCACACACCGGTCAACTAGCCTGCAATGCTCATGATGCATGCACATACAGGTACAGCAATATTCCTCCTAACACTTCTAGCAGATGTTACAGTGTCAGGACAGTGTGGTTGATTACCCTCATAGACTACTGACATGTCATAATAGTTGTACAAGTGTGTTCGTGCAGAACCATTTATGATCACTCAGAATCACATATGTTGTGTCAGAGACATGGGATTACTGGTGGTATTTTTATAATATCGTCCATGATTGTGTGTTCTTCTTTTACTGTTGTGCATGAGCCTGTAACTGTGTCCCACTTGTGGGAGACCTCTGCTGACATTTGCACACCATCAAAGTATGCATCCAACCCAAATTACGTATGACATTCCTGATAGATGTCCTCTCCGTTGTTCATGTCAGGAAGCTTATCTCACAAAGAAATCTTCCCCAGTGTTGTCAGCTTATCTGACAGTCACATAATATACATTTTTACTGTGCAGTCTGTACTGTGCCCTGTTGATATGTAATTACTGTTCCTGCTGCAACTGTCTTCCATTTACATGCCCTCATCTCCTGATTTCATTCATAGAATTTGTCTGTGTCCCTATTCAAGACACACACTTCTGTTGACTGTATTTTTTTAAATGGCAGTCCATGTACCCTTACAAATCATTTACAGTGCTGGGTTGGATTTCAAAGACTGTTGCCATCTAGGATGTGCCTCTCACATACTGGTGAAAAACATGAATACAGTTATCTGACTTTGAGTTGCATCAACTTGTGAAGTACAAATGGAAGGTACAGAATGCCTGGAATGGGATTTCACATTACTCTGCACTGTATACACAGTCCTCTACTGTGTTTGGATTATTTACATTATTATATGATAAACCCTGGTAATAATTGTGCCATTCCATACAACCTCACTAACCTAGTGTGGTTTGCGGTAAAGACGTTTGCTATCCATGTTGCTTTATACAGTTTCCTGATTGGCAACACTGTTGCCAGCCATGAAACATACTTACTTATGTTTAAAATCTGTGCACAACATGAATATGAAATCATCGCTGCTGCTCACTGCTCAAGCACATAAACTCTGTGTAGGTTTCATTCAAATATTTATGCTACACTCTTTTCTTGCATGGGATCTGAACTTTTGACTGTCCTATCACTTTTAAATTGTAACACTGACCTTACATTTTACAGTTTGTAAACTACTAAAACATTATTTAATATCTGTGAGTGCTCTTTCCTCTCTCTGTCTGCATCAAGATATTATTTTTGCATTGCAGCACTTTACTACCATAATTGTAAGGTCTTAATAATATCTGCTAAACAAAACAATAACACACAAATTCATTTGCCAGACTGTGCTAGATGGGAGGATTCTGTTGAACCCATGCTGAAAATCCTTCAGGGAAACAGTAGTTTATGCCCATATTATTAATAAATCCTCAATAGAATGCAAATAAGGAAGTAGTCTGTTGTGCAGTGTCAAATCACACATCTAGTTTGCCATGCTTGCATACTGCAAAGTGATTCTGTTGCCCATTGTAACTCCCATAATATAAAAATAATACTTTCCGGTAAGTTAGAGATGTTAATGCTGGAATAAATTCTGTATGCTCACCAACAATAAGTAGAGTAACAGCATGATGATCTGTTTTTTTCCATTAATATTGAGACAGGCGGCAATGCTATCCTTCTGCGGGATTGGGGTACAGAGCAATTTAACATTCATAGCAACTAAAAGTCTATCAGTTAGTATGTTACACTAATCTGACATAATTTGAAGAAAATGAGAGCTGTGCAGAGTACAACTGTCCTTCGTGTATTCCCTAAAACAATAGAGATTGCTTCCCAGGTTTCCTTGTTTATGGATTGTTGAAACATATTGAAAACTCCTATCCTAGGCTGACTGGGAATTAGATCAGTCAGCTTGTTCTGCATGTAGTCTGGGAAGGAGATAATAATATCCCTTAGTTATTTTGTGTATTATTTAACTGTTTGAAAAGACACGTCTTTAATAGGTGTGATCTGAAACTTGTTTTTCACTTCAGCTTACCAGTCATTATGGATCAGAATGATTGCTGCAGACTCTTTGCTTCTTACATGACAGTGCTGGGTTGGATTTCAAAGACTGTTGCCATCTAGGATGTGCCTCTCACATACTGGTGAAAACCATGAATACAGCTATCTGACTTTGAGTTGCATCAACCTGTGAAGTACAAATGGAAGGTTTCTTGGAACCAATATATAGATTCCCATTATCTGCATTTTCCTTTCTTTCCATATGAAGAAATAATTCATTAAGTCTCAGTTCATGGAAGTGCTTCTGAAGTTCTCCACAAAACCCATTCTCTCATGTGATTTAGTGCAGAAAATATGCAGCTTGTCGAAAGGACTGATAATTCACTATCAACCAATGTCTGGTTAGAAAGGATAATAGCATAGAGTTACCCAGGTCCTATAGGTCTTTGTCTTTTGGTGCTGTTGACTGCAACCTGATTGTTTGCGAATCTGACATATTGAAGGCCGTGTAGTCTCTCTCTTTTTGGATAGATCAATATTTAAGAACCTCTTCTAGTTCATGTTTAACTCTTTGACGTTATCCAGATCTGTTCCTGCCTTCATCTTTTCCATTCAGTAAAGAATGCTACAACATTGTTTCTTTAAGACACCCATCTTATTATAAACTGGTGGATCATGAAATTCTTCATTTTCTCAGAGGTCCATCTGCAAAGCAATTCTACATATAAAGAACTGCACAGAGTCTTCAAGGATATTTTTACAGGACTAATGTTCCTTTTCTTGCAATTGGCTAAGAAGAATATGACATTATGAAGATGTGTTACTTTCTCCAAGGAGCTCTTCTTTATGCCCAAAGTTTCTTTCTTAGGACATAACTAGTCTTCCTTAAGATCTTCAGTTGTTTTAATATATTTTTCAAGTTTGGCTAGATGACTTAACTGTTTTTTTATTTTTTATTTTTTGTTGTTCTGTTATTAGCATAGGTTTTAATGTATCAATCTATGACAGGTTCCACACTTAATGCACTCTTTTAAGTTGGCAGATCATCTCGCACACTCTTTCATACACACACACACACACACACACACACACACACACACACACACACACACACACTCTCTCTCTCTCTCTCTCTCTCTCTCTCACTGTGTTTGCCCTTATCTCTCATGTTAGGAACTCTGAAAACTCCAAGCTACAAGCCATTTTTCACACTGTTCTACTTTTTTCTACTTTTTTCTCACATTGGTATATTTCAGAGTCATTCTTTTAGCTAACAGTAATGCAATGATACATTATTTTCTCCCTTGGTAGGGAAAAATGGAGATTAGGTGTGTCAAATAGCATGCATCTGTTCACCTCTGTGACTCAATGTTTCCATTAGTGAATCAGCATGGCTTTTCTTAAAATTTTCTAGACCAGGATAAATATGTCAGTGTACCAAAAACAACAGAAAGTAACCAGCAGTTTCAGGTGGAGGAAGCTGTTGGCAAGACCAATAAGATGCTTGTCTTTACGATCAGGTGAACAAACTACAAAATGAAGAATTGTTATATTACCACTCTTAGGTCTCGGCTGGGGAAATATGCTCACATTTACAGAACATACTGTCTGAGAGCAAATGACTTTCAGTTAAGTAAATGTAATAACAATGATTATGAGGTTAATGAATGAACTAGAGCTCAGAGGTTAGAAGGATAGGCTACAGGAGTTAAATGTGTTCTTACCTGAGGATATTTAATAAATGTAAAACATGGGCGAGCAAGACACTTGGGGGCAATATGATGGCATACAGGTCAAGAATAAATATGGAGAAGGGGTACTCTTACCAGATTAAAGGTATATAGTTTGGCTTCACCATTAGAAAATACTTTTACATGGGACAATAGTCAATAAAAAAGAAGAGGTTAAGAATGTAGAAGTCTCCTGAAAGGTTAGTGATGGATACTATACTGCACGAAGGGCACAGAATGGCTAAAGGAAGATGCTAGCTATAAAACTAGTACTGACCAGACTGACAACATGTTTTCTGTTGTCAAAAATATGTAAGGTAACATAAACATCTGTATTGAGGAGCATATTATGAAAGCTGAGAGCTAGCCCATGGTGTAATTTTGACACACAATACATATAGGATTCTTTTAGCAAGGACATTTAGAATGGGAAATTAATGAAAAAAGTATATTTACCCTTGTAATAACATGAGTTTGAGCTTTCCTAACTCAAATCATCTGGATCACCACCCCTTACTTTAATTATATGAGGCGTTCTAACGACTGCTGGGCACCTGACAGTTGACAGGCAGGATGGTAAGTCCTCACCTGGAAATGAGGGAGGGGGGGTGTTGTCATAGAGCATGGGATACAGTTTTGATTTAGTGTTAATATGATAAAGTTAGATCTGATGTTAGGGACAGTTTAATCTTCCTTTCTACATTCTTAGTTGTTTCTGTACCTTTAGGTAATTTGGTAAAAGTACCCCTTGCCTCTATATATATATATATATATATATATATATATATATATATATATATATATGTACAGTAGTTCTGCTTTTTTCTCCTGTACCTGCAATTCTATACAGATCACTTGCAGATAAATTCACAAACGCCATGGAATGAAAAAAGTCAAAGCTTTAATTAAGATGATGTAATGGTAAATTATTCAGGATGATAGGGTGCTACTGGATAAAATAATCAAACTAATATTTTTCTTTTTCCTGTGGATTTATTTTTACAACACTTTTTTTAATTTCTTCTGAAAATATTTGTATGACCCAGTCTTGTTTCTTTTGGTGAGCTGTTTTTTTTTTTTTTTTTTTTTTTATTTAATTCTGATACTTGCGTTTTGTACTTCTTTCACGTTTCTAAGTTATCAGCCTTTTACTGTTCCAAAAAGCCCAGTTAATGATGTGATTGGTTGCCTCATGGGACAAGATAACAAAAGAAAATGATACTGCAATACTGCACAATGAAGTGTTCTAAAACTCCCAAATGGTTTGCTGCATTGATGAAACATATGGAAGCTGTAGTGTAGAATATCCCAGTGGAATTCTAATTGATGAGTGGGTGACATGAGCCAAAAAGAAAATTTAAAAATAAAAATGGAAAGGGCATCTTTGCTAAGTTTCTGCCTGGCAAAAGGAAAGCCTTGAGAACATAGTGTAGCTTGATTAGTGGGTGGTACACAGTAACTGACTTGTTAAATGCAACCTGCATTTTCTAAGGACTATTTCAAAAAAATACAATCTGTCTTTGTATGCATATGTGCAAGCTTATATGTGAGCGTAAAGCTTGTATGCTCTTAATTCTTTTGCCAATTTATTATTTTACTGTCGTATTAACAGAAAAATGGCTATAGTGACATTATTTCCAACTGCACTGAAAATATATGTAACACTGCTTAGATTGCTATAGTCATCGTTACAATGTTGACACTTTCTCTAGTTTACCAGCAAATGAATAATGCAACATATTTGTATGTGCAATTCATTATGATATATTACCTATTATATTTTCTTACAAAGATATTGGAATATTGTCCAGGAAATGACAGATCTGATCAGACATGAAATCTTAGGACAATTTAATGAACGCACAAGTTAGCTAGCTGCTATAATCACATTGCTAATTTCCCCAAATATAGGTTAAATCTGTGCATTACTTTTGGTTTACAACTTTAGAATAATACAGTCATATTTTGTATTTGGAATTAAACTGTCGCACCTACTTCTTTCAGATGAATAATTGAAAAAGGGCAGCGGCATAAAGCATATGCATATGCTGTCAAACATTCAAACACATACCTCATTGTACAATATCCCTAGGACTATAAGAAAGAGACAAAAGACAAGTTGTCAGGAATAATAGCAGCAATATTACGGCCAGTCATTTTATTACATTCTCAGTGCACGATTTGTGCCTCTGAGTTCTAGCACCTGTCAAAGAACAGCTGCAATAGTGCCATAAATTTGCTGAAGCACTATTGATGCAGACTTATGGCTGCTATGCTACTGCCACTAAACAGGGCAAAGAAAGAAAAATAGTGAGTCTTTTGATATTCAGTTTCAGTTTATTTCTGATAAACATTGGTTATAAGATAATTTTAGATATGCCAGATGAGTCAAACACTAGCTTAGGTTTCTATTTAAAAAGAAATTGGTTATGAAAATTTAAATAGTCAAATATACAGCTAAAATGTCCTGTATTTTCTTAACATTTCTGCATCACAAAATTATTTTTTGACTGCTTCTGCTTTTGCAAGAATTCATTGATAATATGAAATTAGTGATTATTTAGGATTGTGTAATTGATTTTGTTAATTTTCACAAATAAAGAAATGTTGTAATCAGACTACTTTATACACTCTATCAGTTTTATTAATTTTGTTGTCTGCTGTCACAGACAAAAGCATTCAATGGTAACATGTATGTCCCTGAGGTTTGAAGCATATTGGATTGCAGTAATCTAGTATTTAGCGGGCTGCATTACTATTCATTTTGAAAACTAGAGGTCAGATAAACTTACTGATTAGGTATACTTTTTCTTAGCATTCATTCACCTCTTCCTGTCAGACCTTCCAACATAATCCTTTCTATTCTGCCCTTCTCAGATATAGGTCCTGCCTCCCCAACGTAGTTATATGTCTACTGCAATCCATCAACAACCCCTTTTCCAATTTTGCAAGAGGTCAAGGTGTTACTTCAACAATAATCTAGAGCCAAGGTTTACACAGCCATGTGGCTAGCCCTGTCATGGTAGTTCTTCAATACCACACACTCACATGTACACTCACACCTATGACCAAATTAGAATGTCCAATCTACCTAGTCCATGTCTTTGTAATGTGGGAGGAAAATGGAGCACTCAGAGGAAACCTATGCAAACCCAGTGAGGACATGCAGACTCTGCACAGAAGGCACCCCAAATGAGAATCAAACTGAGGAACTTCTTTCTGTGAGGCAAGAATGCTATCCACTGTGCCACTGTGTTGCCAAATTAATTACTATTACTCTGTCTTGATATTCAAGACAAATAGGTTTCACTGTCAAATTTTAGATAATAACCAACTTAATAATGACATTTTATGCCCTGTCCTTGATGTAAAATGTAAAGTACCAAAATCTTCACTGTAAGGTTTCAAATAAATCTCTAGTTAGGTCACATTTTTTATTACTCACAGCTACCAATGAACATTTTAATATTTTTTATGAAGTAAGGCTCAGGACTTACAAGACTACGTATATGTTTTCTAATATGAATGAACCGGGGGGATATATATATATATATATATATATATATATATATATATATATATATATATCTATATATATATATATACATACATACATACATACATACATATATAGACAGTAGCACTGTACTGAGAAAGTACAAAATAAGTTTACCAAATAAATTACACTGATATTTGGGTGGGACAGCCCAGTAGGCAGGGGAATTTAGAGTCATATATTTAACCTGAGGAAAACTGCCTTGTGTACTGGAACTAATATTAGCTCTGTTGTTTATGCAACTGTAACCTATAAAATGTAATCAAATAATAAAGCATGTTTTGCTAAAAGCACCTTATGTTTCTACATTGTAGGTGAGCAAGAATAATTTGCTGCTGATATGTATGTATTGTGTAGTTGTGGATTATAATGGGGCAGAATGGGTAGTTACCAGGGCTTCCAATTTCAGGGGACACATGGACACAAAACAAGATAAATTAACTTCATTCATGCCTGCAGTATGACTTTTGGAATAAGCTGTCTCCCTTTTTCAATGGATTTCGCTCACTTAGAGGAAGAAGCAGCTCAGTATAGTACTGCTGCTTTGAATGTCAACAGTAAATAACCACAGGCTGCACAATGCAGTACAGGATGCATTGCTTTCAGACTCTCTGCACTACTGTATAGAGTGAGGGAATTGCAAAGCAGCAAACTGAAGTATTAGTAATTCCCTCCTTGTACAAGTGCTCTCACCCTGGAGTCCTTGTGCAGGTCAACATATACAGCTGTGTTATGGCTGCTTGACGCACAAAAGTGTATGTATGCATGTGTATTGCTCTTATAAACTCAAAAAGATATTGTTTAATCATAAATTTTCCAAAGGATATTAAGTCTGATGCTCAAATGTATGTCATTATTTAGTGCCTTTAATCCTTAATAATTTGCCAGAAAGCTGCAAAATTTATGTGGAATAGACCAAAAATATATATCAGGAAATTCAGTGAAACTTTCCAGCTATTTACAGAGAGGAGAGAAAATTCACCCATTGAATGAATGGTACACCGCAACAACCAACAGCAGATACAAACAAAAATAAAAAAAAAATGGTGGACCAACACATGGCTAAGATAGAAACAAACACTATGTTTAATAAAAACAAGGAAGCACTTTCTCTGAGGAAGCGAACAGTGTGGTCAAGAAAGCGCTTACCTATTTTTATTAAATGTGTTGTTTCTATTTTTACCATGAATTTGTCCACTGCTTTTTTATTTTTGTTTGTTTCCAGCTATTTAGTTGAAAGAAATGCTGTAAGTATTGAATGATAACATTTAGGACTCAGAAAGGGATAAGGATAACAAGATATGAATGCGCATTGCCATTTTCTTTTTAAAACTACAGTACTTATGTGATAGAACAGTGAGCACATTTTTTATAAAAAGTGCAATTATGCCATATTTGCTAGTGATGGTGATGAAATTACTAAATAAAAATCTTTATAACCTGCCTGCCTTTTGTTTTAGCACTAGAAGCAGCAGGAGTTTTGTCATTATGGTCTAGCTGTCTTGGCTTTATTTAATGTGCAAATATAGTTTAATATAGTATTCATTACAGTAAAGTAAAACATAGTTTAATGTAGTATTGTTTCATATCACAGTATGAGCAGTACCTGGTGTGTGTGTGTGTGTGTGTGTGTGTGTGTGTGTGTGTGTGTGTGTGTGTGTGTGTTTGTGTGTGTGTGTGTGTGTGTGTGTGTGTGTGTGTGTGTGTGTGTGTGTGTGTGTGTGTCCAGATAGACGTTTATCACTGCCATGTCAGTAGATGTAATAGATATTTTACATTGGCAGGAGCATCGTATAATTAAGTGACTTGTTCAGCGTCAAAAAATAGACAAATAAAGTCGTGGCCAGAAAATGAATGTAGAAAAACAATCAAACCCTGCATCTTTGACTACAGGAAGCAATGCATTAAAAGCTTGAAATCTTAACCCTCTACACTAACTGACAAACATTCACATACTTTTTCATTTCTTGATAAACATCTGAATGTTAAATATTACTGGTTTATAGTCAGTCGATAATGTCAGTCATTAGAGTATATTGCAGTATTAATTCACTTTTCTTGTAGCCAAAAATATAGAGTTTGGACCCTTTCACCCTATTTTACCTACTGTTTGACTTTGAGCAAGCTGTAATTGATGGTCACATGTGTATGTGTCTGTATAAATAGTTTTTTCATGTATCCACTATTCCACTTGTAACGTATGAATTAGCATGGCAGATGAATTCTGCTGTCTCCTGTGTCACGGGAATCAGGTGTGTATCCTTCCCTCCCCTTTTTATTTTAGACTAGCATTTGGCACTGAGGGATATGGCTGTGAGCTGTAGTTCTTGTGTTACAGGAAGGCTGTGAGCCGTGGTATGTGAGGCACAGGGTTTGAGTCCCTCAGCCATCATTAGCCTACTGTGTAACCTTGAGCAAATCACGTAACCAGACAGTGTTTTAGGACAACTGGATACTTGGGTAGGCCCCTCAATGATCACCTGGACTACAATCGTAATAACTGCCTCTGAGACAGATTACTTATGATATAAGGGAAGGAGCAAAATTAATTGTAGTAAACGTAGGTCCTAATTCCAGGATGTGTTTCTAATTTCTCATCCACTGGTCCAGGTTTCTCTGATTAAGGATAGGGAAGAGCTCTGCTTCACATGAAAGGGAAGCATTTTCCAGAGAAGGTGAATTCTATGATGCACATACCTGTCCCTCCAACATGTTCTATTTATGTTGCAAAAGGTCATCAGAGTGGAATGCAAAGATGCCTTTTATGCCAGGCATAGATTATCTTTGAAGAGTCTGTATGAAACAAACTGCAGAGTTATGGCTTTCAAGCAATCTGCATAGGGCATGATGTTTATGTTCTGTACTCTTTTTTGTGAGGAACCACGTGGATGTTCAAGTTGGTACATACTGAAGGCGGTGTTGTATTTGATGATGAGCCTGGTGAGAGTCAAACTTAGTGGAACAATAACTTTCTTGGCCAAGATGCCATGCCCTTGCTAATAAGTTGAGCAACGCATTGATTACCTTACTACCTTAGGCATGTGTTCGTCAAAAGCCAGGTTGCTATCTGCATATATAGCAAACTCCCTGACTATTTTTACAGTTATGATTGTATCATTGATGAGGTAATATCCTAAGGTGCTGATTTCCCAAAGGGTCCTGTTATGCATTTCTTGGCACTGAGTTTTAAGCAGTGGCGTTCGCACTGGCCAATTGTTTGTATTAGTCCTTCTTGCAGGATGTTATAATCTTGGTGGGATTTTATGACTCCTCCTAGTTTGTAATCATTTGCAAATGTAATCAGCCGGAGGCCCTTGATATTTGTCTTGACTTCCAAGAAGTAGATGCCAAAAAAGAATAGATATAGCACAAAACCTTGAGGAACTCTAATAATGACCAGCCTCTTTATAGAGGTGATCTTTGCTAACCTAACTTCCTGGGTTTTATCTGAGAGCCAGCTGGCTATTCAGTATGTAATATAGAGGGCTTATGCATATACCCATGAGTTTATTAACAATTCCCAAGTGAAATATTGTAACTAATGCCTAAGTCAGGTCAAAGTCAGCATTCTGAACCATTTTGCCCCCATCCACCACCTTAGAAACCTTCTCAAGAAAGTCCACCAGTTTGAGTAGGCATGATCTGCTCTTGATGAAACTAGACTGGTTTGGATCCAGTGTTAGAAGTTTTTCTATGTCTTTATTAATCATTTCTATGTAATTCTCTCAATGCAGTTGCATATCAGACTAGTTAGATTTATAGGTCTGGAGTTCCCAGGTTCCTTTGATGGCCTGCCCTTATATTGGAGAATGAACAATGCAGTTCTCCAGTCACATGAAGAAAGCCTGTCTGGAGGCTGTGGTTAAACAGAGACTAGTGGTCTCTAAAGGTAATGTTTTGGGCTATTAAGGTGGCATCCTGAGATATTATTGGGCCCATCAATGCAGTGTTTTTGGCCTTAGAGCGCACATCTAGGATATGCTCCCTACTGATAATTACTATGATTTTGTTATATTATTTCCAGGGGGGGGGTAAAACCAGACGTAAATTTGTCAGCTGGTATATTTGCTATATCTTCAGGCTCCAAGTAGGTGGTTCCATTTACAATCCGTTCTGCAGTGAGGTTTCTGATGTGGCTAAAGTAAGCCTTGTGGTTGTCCTTTACCTGGGAGAATCTCTTTACTCAAATGTGGATTTAGTAGACTTAATTTGCCCTCTTAGTTGTTTGTTTCAATTGATGAGAGCGTTATCATGCCGGGTATAGTACTTCCTAACCTTGGCTATTACTTTTTTTTCTTTTGTTCTACAACATGTTTATGTTTGCACTCCATCAGCATGGTTTGTTTTTTTTTCAATTAGTTTGGAACTTATTTCTAGCAGGAACAGTTGCCACTATACATTTATTGACATGACTGCACAGGGTTTCTGTGAACAATTCTGCATAGATAGCCGTGTTGACAGGACTGGGGGGGGGACTTGAAATTTTGACAAGTTACCACGTAATGGTAGGAAATTTGTTTTAGAGTAGTTCTTAAATGTTTCAGGATAAGCCAGAGTCATAGAACTGATTTTTATTACGAAGTAGGCCACTTGCTGATTTGTGGTCTGACTTTTTCGGAGAAGGTGGGGGGTAAACCATTCCTCCATGTTTGTGAGTACCAGGTTAAATATGTTTGCACCCATAGTGTGTGTATGGATTATCTTATCCAAGATTTTTGGGTTTATAAAATCCCGGAATCTTTGTGCCTGTAAGTTTGAGGTTGTACAAGTATCTCAATTTATTGTTGGGTAGTGGAATTCACCTATTAATACTGCATTAGGCTGAATGTACAAAGTCTGTAGTATGTCCAAGTATGAGTAATGCCTTTTATGGATCATAGAGGGTGACCTATAGTTTGCAAGGATATGGTATGGGAAATTGCCTTTTGAAATCTGGACATGGAGACATTCATGTGCTATCCTGTTTGACTAATTTTAGGATGAGTTTGTTATTGATATAGATTAGGATACCACCACCTTCAGGCCATGCATTTACAGCACCTGGCTTAAATGTGTGGAAGGCGTTGCATCCTTGAACTACAGGGGTGCTGTTCACTGTTTTAAACCATGTCTCAGTAACTTTACAGGTGTCCACATTCACCAAGGTGAGGAGGGCCTGGAGGGAGTGGAGTTTCTTGTTTAGGCTCATGACATTAACCAGTAACACTTAGATTCTTTAGGGTTGGTTTTGCTATGTTGGAAGGCATGTCAGTTTGGCATTGCCTTAAAATGCATTATTGTGGAAGATAATATTTAAGCTAATATTTAAAAGCCTAGATTGACAGATGCAGATGACCAGTGGCAAAACAATGTTGTCTGTTGAACATATCTTCCCATGCTGACAAATATTTTACCCCCTTGTAATGACACCAGATACTAAGGCAATTATTGAAGTCAGTCATCTTTTTCCATATTATGGCATCATTACTGGTGAATGCAGAATGTTACTCAGTGCTAGACACATACCAGCCTAGGAGACACAGCTCAAGAGCTCCATAATGTCCCTCATGACATAGCACAGGGAGGTATATCTCAGGTCATTTACACCTATGTGGATTTTGACTGAGTCATACTGGTACTTATGGACTAATGACTTGAATGACTAGGTGATTTGGAGGTTCCTGGCCATGACAGACAACTGACTGTGATTTTTTCCTTATTCAGCCAGGTAAGCAGGACATCAATATGTCTCACGATGGAGTATGCTATGATTAAAATATTGGATAATGTGTTTGCTTACCTTATGGGTTTTGTAGTTGAGTCTACAAAGTGTGTGGCTGTATGTGTTGTGTTAGGTGTTGTTTTGGTGGAGTGCTTTTGGTATTGCTGTTGATCCTTTTTGTAGGATTAATGTCTCTGAGGTATTTGGGGTTTAACAAAGTTGTTTTTAAATACCTCTGCATAATGTGTTGGGTCAGTACTATTTGTTGTGGATGTAATGCTTAAACTCCTGACAACCTGATTGTTATTTTGACTTTCTTTTGTGTGAGTGTCTTGCCTCAAGTGACATTAAGTAATTACTTCTATTACATGATATAACCATTTCTCTAAGGATTAATTGGTTGCCAATAAACATGCAAAAATTCATACATTGTCTCAGGATGCCTGTATCTACCAACCTAGCAGCAGAGAAACTGGAAAAGTACCCATCCATGATGTCAGGTCTTTTAGGTGAACTACAAAGAGGTGGTACAGCAGAGGTTTACAACAGGCTAACTTGGGTTCTTTGAGGGTAAAAACTGCCATTAGGCTATGCATGATTGAATTCATGTGGCACTGCTCCACAGAGTGCAAACAAGTTGCTCTTTGTACAACTGAGTACTGGGTAAAGTTACAGGGGTAGTTTTATAGGGAAAATTTAATTTCTGAGTGCCTGTCTTTATACAAAGCACTATTTTTCACTATGCTGTGATAAGTAGCAGAATTTATAGACTCAAAGAAAAGTGTGTTATCCAACTAAAAAGCCCTCTGGCCAATGAAACATGTTCACTTTAAGCCTCTCTGAGTCTTTCCCAACTTAGACAGACCACACTAACTTTCTACTGACACTAGGATTGCAGACCCAGTATTCTTCTTGTAAAAACACACCTCAGTTAGTCAAAAGTGAAAAGGTACCAGAAACAAATCAAACATCTTGCTACAGCAAGTAATTACAAGGTAATTCTAAGGCAGACAAGCCTGCAATGAGGAAAACATACTTTAAGGTGATTTCAAAGCACACTAGCAGCAGCTAGACCAAGGAAAAGCAAGTACAGTTTAGAGTGATAAAATGCAGAAAATGCAATACATAATTTGAAAATACAACAGTAGTCTTCAGAAATAGCATATAAATATGCAATATTTCAATTTAAGGTACACATTATGACCATAACCCAGCTCAAATGAAAAAAAATGTGGATTTTCATAGCACCTCCCTTTATGCAAAGAGAAGATGGTGCACATACTTGCCTCCCTCCTTCTTAAACTGGTCTGTGAATGCCCCTAGTTATATTGCCAAACTTTTGCCACTGCTCTTGTGCCTTATAATACTTTGTCATGCATTTTGAAATACCTAACTAATACATTTTACATAGTTGTCCATTCTGTATGCTTCTTGTCAAGATGTGCTTAAAAGGAATATTTTGAGCCATAGTTGGAAGTGCCCAGCAAAATTCCTGCCAGACTACCAACTGCTGTATCACTTCTCCCACTACTTCCTATCCAGGAGTTCTCTGTACAGTGGCTCCTTCTAAAAGCAAACAGACTTGTTCATCTGTCCTTAAAGTTAGAAGTCTGCTTGGCTATCTCCCTCAGGTTCTGTAAGGTGAGATCTTAGAGCTGTGCCGGTGAGAACTCTCTTTGTGATTGTCCATATTTCCTCTTCCAAAGGAAGTCTGGTATCTTTTGACATCTGCAGCTCAGAGTTAGGCTTACTTCTACCAGTGATTTCTTCTAATAACCTAGGCCCCTTCAGAGAAAGCCCAGCACCTTTTGACACACATGTTTCTGATTCAGGTTTGCTGCTATCATCCCCTGAAATAACCACATCTCCATCCGTTACTGCAGTGCAGGCACTTGCTGAGTCTCTGCCTGCCTTTATGCTTTCCCTTCATGATTTTGTCAATGCATGACTTTGTGTAACTTACTACATGATTGTAAACAAAGTGCAGTATCAGAAAAGTCATTTCCTATGACATCTGCCAAAATATGATCAAAAACTGCCACCAGCTAGTCTCATTGACACCATCTCCCATCAAAATTAACCTTGCTTGATGGTAGCAAAAAAGTTGTCCCTTCCATTGCACTAACTGGAGTTGACCTCCCAGGCAAGTAATGTTCATGTCCAACAGCTGTAGGCTTAACAGTAGTTAACTCTGATGCAGTGTACCTCTTAGTAATAGCTTATTTACTGACTACTAGAATAGGGTACAGGATCTTGCGATAATCTAGAGCAAATGCAGTTTCAAGACAACTCACTACTACTACGGAACTACCTCTGCTAGCTCCGTGACATGGCTATTGTTCTCCTCTCGGTCTTTGGACACTTAAATCGCATGTCTCACTTGATTACACTGGAATCATCAAACCCAAGACCTTGGTGTGAACTGAAACCACTGACTTATCTCTTTGTCTATGGAATTTAATGTTATACTTTAAACTCTCCTCTACTGTTGATTGCTTTATACACTTGTGTAGTGCATGGTAAACCTATCTTGTGCAATTACGTTTTGCTCTCTTAATAGATGTCACATTCTGCTCATCTCTTCGACATCAGGCAAGTTATTTTGTATTTTTGCTGTAGTTATAACATCTCCCTACTTTTTAAAATCCATAGCATGTCATTCCTTCCACCCATAAAATTAAGTTCTTATTTTTACAATTAAATTACTGACACTATCTCATTGCTTTCCCATATGTCCTCTAATATTTTATCCTATAAAGTTCAACTGTGGACTTAAAATGTTCTGAAAGGACATATTTTACTACAGGTAGCAGTCAGCATCTGACATATTAATTGCAGCATACTTAGGTCTTTCCATGAGCACTAGACTTAAAAAAGTATCCCATTACCAATGACCTGTTTAGTTCTGAATGCACACACTTTCAGATATCTGAATAGAATTGTCAGAGTCATTGCTTGTCTTTATTTTAATGTAATATATTATTACTGATCTTAGCTTCTAGGGCTGAGTATTCATGCTTACCACTCACATGTATTTGGTGAAGAGTCATGAGTTTTTTCTCATGATATAACTCCTTCACCCCATCTGTTGCTTCATGCTGATAGTTTTCTCTTTCATCATGTTTCATCTTCCTCTCTTGTTTGATGTCCATTTCATTTTGATGCTTCCTTTCCTCCTCTGTGGCTTCATTCTGTTTCAGGTCTTGCTTTCCCTACACTCAAGATTTTTCATTTGGTCATCTGATCTTTATGCATCTCATTTACAACTCCATTTTTTTTCTGTTTAATGCAAGCTGCAGTTTAATATCATCTAAAGACACACTCTGTTATGCATTACTCTGTTATGCATTAGCTATGTAGGTTCATAGGTTCATGAGTGTTTACTAGGCTAACTACCACAATGGTCTTTTTAAGCATAGCCATGCATCCCAAATCTTTGACATGTTCTGGTACCCTTGGTAAGTGTAAGCAGGGTCTTGGGAGATGAAACATTTACAAGCAGGGGTCTGGGAGATTAACTATTTACAGGCTGCCTGTATCCATTAGTGACATAGGTGTTAAATCAAGGGTGAATTTCATGTTCCCCATCCAATTGTCCAAGTTACACTTGAATTCGGTTAGGGATGAACTCTGCGTCACATGGATGGGGAGCCTGTTCCAGAGACTGGATAGCCTCTGGGATACATACCTGTCTCTCCAGCAGGTCCTATGTATATCACAAGCAAGGATTAAGCCTTTAGAATAGGTAATTCTGGTGATGTTTGTTTTGTAGATATACAGAAGGAATATCAGAAAGCTGTCTGACAATGCTCTTTATGCCAGGCATAGATCTCCCCTCAACAGCCTGTAGGAGGCAGAATACAGGGATAGGGTCTTGAGCTGGTCTGCACAGGACATGTTACTTGCACCCTTCTATTATTTTAGAGAGGAAGCTTTGTGGACATTCCAGTAGTTGCACATGCCTGGTTAGGTAGATATCAAAGGGGACATTGTACACAATGACAGCTCTGATGAATGCCGAATACAGTGGAACAATGATTTCCTTGGACCCAGATGCCATGTCTTTGTTTATAAGTTGTGCAACATAGAATGACTTCCTCACTACTGTAGATGCATGATGGTCAAGAGCTAGATTACTGGCTATCAGTGTCCCTAAGTCCCTGACTACTCGGTCATCTCTAAGGGATGTGTTGTTGATAAGATAGTTGCCAACAGTGAATGGCTTCCCAAAGGATACTATTAAGCACTTTTTGGCATTTAGTGGTAGTCCATGGCTCTAACACCAGTTGATTGTTTTGTCGGTGTGGGATTTTGTGACAGCTCCTAATTTGCAATCATCTGCTAATTTAGTCATCCAAAGGCCATTGACATTGGACTTGACTTCAGAGAAACAAATGCCAAAAAGGAGTGGTCCCAGAACTGATCCCTGAGGGATTCCACTTGTGAATGGCCTCTTTGTAGAGGTGGACTCCCAGTTCAGCTTTCTGGGTCCTGTCTGTGAGCCTGTTGGCTATCCACTGAGTGACATCAGTGTTTGTAGCTTGTCGACAGTGCTTGAGTGGGGTATTTTATCAAATGCCTTGGCGAGGTCAAGGTAGGCACTTTGAACCATTCTGACCTCGTCAATTGCTTTGGTGACCTTCTCAAAGAAGGCCACTAGGTTGACTTGGCATGATCTGCCTTTGATGAAACCAATTGGGTTGGGTCCAATGTCTTGAAGTTTATTATGTCATTATTGATCATTTCCATGATAATTCTTTACATGCCTTTGCATATGAGACTAGTGAGACTTATGGATCTGTACTTCCCAGGGACTGTAGATGGCCCAGCTTTGTACAGAGTAATGATGGTTGCTATTCTCCATTCATGAGGCACAAAGCGTGTTTGGAGGCTACAATTAAATATAATTCCAGGCAGCCTGATAGGTCATGTTCCATGCTATTTTGAAGGCATTCTGGGATACTGTCTGAGCCCATTGATGCCGTGTTCTTGGCCTTAGAGAGAGTATTAAGGATGTGTTTCCTAGTGATAGCAGTGGGAGTTATATTTGATGGTATTTCCTGAGGAAAGGTTAAGGGGACAGAGTGGTAAGGTTAGACCTGAATTTGTCATCTAGTAGGTTTGCAATATCTTCTGGCTCAGTACAGGTGGATTAATTTACACTGAGCTCTGCACATAATCCTGTATTACCTTTGAGGTTGTGGACATAGCTAAATAATGCCTTGTGGTTGTCCTTGGCCTGGGAGGACAACTCTACCTCAGATGTGGCTTTGGTAGACCTTATTTTTCCACTGAGTTGTTTGTTTAGTTTGACGAGAGTGCGTTTATCCTGCTGAGCGCTGCTTCTCCTAATTTTTGCCATGGTTTTCCTCCTTCTGTTATACAGTCTATTGATTTTGTGATTCCACCAGGGTGGCTTACTTTTTTGTTATTTTATTTATTTATTTTACATTTGTTAACCGGGTTAGTCCAGCTGAACGTTTAGCTCGTTTTCAGTGGAGACCCGAGGAGAAAAGCTCTGCAGTCAGTATTTACATTTTACTTACAATCAGTAAATTTGCAGCTAAACAAATAGTTGGAGAGATAACATTTACAATAAATCATACAGAAAACAGTCTGGTACAATGTCAGAAATCACACTGCAAAAAAAGCATTTACAATAAATCATACAGAAAGCCGTTGGGTACAATGACAGAAATTATACGGCAAAAACCTAGGTACAATGTGATGAAAGGAATACAGTATTCATAATTCCTAAGTGGTTATATGCATTATAGGTACAGGAAGAGTAGTAAGAGGATGAAGTGGTTAAGCATAGAGACAGAGGGGTAAATGATTATTACATTAGACAGTGGAGAAGAATGGAGGGGGGAGGAGGAAGAGAAGCTAAGGTTGGGTAGTTTTAGGGGGGATGGCTACAATGGCAGGACCATTTATTTGTTAGGTATCTCGTAGTGGCTAGTTTGAAATGCTTGGTTTGGTCAAGTGACCTAATTTCTAGGGGTAGTTGGTTCCAAGTTGCAGCAGGGTTATAGTTATAGAGTAAACACCCTGTTTTGGTTTTGGATTTATAGATCTGTAGGAAGTCCTGGTCTGAGCTACGTAGTGTCCTGATTGGGGACTATTTAGATGTAATAGATAGAAGGCTAGGACAGAAAGATGGTACATAGAGGATGAAGTGGATAATTTGCAGTTGATGTAGTAGCAGCAAATGAGGGAATTCAAGCCAGTCCAATTGTTTAAGGGATAGGCAATGGTGTGACTTGTAGATCTGGTATGTAGCAAATCTAGCCACCTTATTAAAGGTAGTTTCAAGTTTAGTTATGAGTGTGGTATTAAGATTTATGAATAATTGACAGCTATAGAGAAGGGTGGCAAGAAGAAAGGCATGGGAGACAGTTATTCTGGCTGTATTGGTTAGATGTCTTTTGTTTCGGTAAAGAAGTCCAAGTTTCTGGTAAGTCTTTTTGATAGAGGTAGTGACTTGGAGATCAAATTTAAGCCGATTGTCTATTATGACTCCTAGCAGTTTAGTGCTAGGTTCAGCAGTAATGATAGTGATATTGCTTGATAGGATGGAAAATATAGTTTTGAGATTGATGAGGTTTTTTGGGGGGAAGTGTAGGAGCTTAGTTTTCTTAGGGTTGAGAATTAATTTGTTATCATAAAGCCATGTCTCTATGGTGTTGAATGATGCCTAGGTAGTAGAGTGGAGGTCAGATTGATTGTCAGCAATGGTGATGACCGTTTAATGCTCTGCATATTATACAAGTGTAGAGTTGGGACAAGAAGTAAAGTAGGTTGGTGAAAATATTGAAGAAGAGTGGCCCAAGTATGGATCCTTGGGGGACACCCATTGGGACAATTGGGGGGGGGTAGAGCAGAATGCCATTTAATAGCTTGCTGGCAATTAGGGAGATAGCTATAAAACCAGGAGATGGTGTTAGGAGAGAATCTTAAATGAGAGAGTTTGTCTAGGAGGAGGGGATGGATGACAGTGTCAAAGGCTTTGGACAGGTCGAGGAACAGACATGAAACTAGTTTACTGTTATCACAGGTCAGTGATACAGTATTGATGAAGAATATTAGTGCAGTTGTAGTATTGTGTTTATGATGAAATTATGTTGTGTGTGTGTTAGAAGGTTCTGTTGGAGAAGGTACTGCATTATCTGCTTGTGAATGCATTTCTCAAGACTCTTGAAGAGGGGAGACAGTATAGCAATTGGTCTGAAGTTAGATATATCAATTACCTACTTTATGTATAGGTAATGTATAGAATGTTTTCCATATTGCTGGGACATATGACTCAGATATAGATCAGTTGATCAGGATGGATACAGGATAGGCTAGGGGGTTAGCAGCAATCTGTAGGAATTAAGAAGGTAGATTATCAGCAGAGGGGGAGCAGGGTTTGAGTTTAGAGAGTAAAGATTTAATATAGTTATAATAAATCAACCAACAGCACAGGAGCAAACAAAGGCTGTAAAAGGCAGTCCTCATCAATAAAAAGTCACCAAATTCAAAGTAGCAGGCTCCACAGGAATCCAAGGAACAACAGTAAAAAATATGTATAGGCAAATTGATTTATTCAGAGAACAAACTGGCCAGCTGCTTTCACCCAACAGGGCTTCTTCAGACCAAATACATCTCAATTAAAACAGCACTGCAATATATACACCTGTTAAATTAACACTATAACATCACATCCTGTCCTTTAAAATGCAATTAAAATATATATATATATATATATATATATATATATATATATATATATATATATATATATATATATATATATAATGTGTGTGTGTGTGTGAATTTCTAATGAAATATATACTCAATTCAATATTCTATAAAAATAGAATCAAATGCAAACAATTCATTCATAATAATTCTAACAAAAATATTACTTCATACAAAAAATGCATAATAAAAAATTCATCATAAAAAATTCTCATGTGAAACATTAAAATATCCTGGTATAACCTTATATAAAGAATCATTTAACCTTTAATTTCCTATTCTTTAACATAGGTCTAATAGGTATTTTATCATTCAAGCCTGGTTTCTGATCGGCCCTCAACCTGATAATCCACTTCAACTCACATTTCTCGGTGTAGTTCCTAACATCTCCACCTCAATTACTAGGTGTGTTAACCTGTAAAACTAAAAACCTAAAACTGTGCTGTTCGTTAGTGTCAAGCACATGTTTAGTCAATGCATTCTTGGTGGATTTAATACATATATTATATATTTGTTCTCTGATTCTTTCTCTTAGCTTCCTGTCTGTCTTGCCAACATAAAACGTGGAGCATACTGTGCCCCTAGCCAGGTATATAACATGTTCAGACTGGCAATCTGCTGCGACATTGAACTGAAAACATTTAGATGTAACTGGATGTATAAAAGTAGTTGTGCTATCTAAATAACCACAGAAACTACATCTATTACATGATGTAGTACCACACTGTGAGAGATCTCTAAAGGGACTATTAAGGTCCTTGGGGTAACACATTAATCTGAGCAAATTCATCCTATTCCTATAAAGGAAGTGGGGTGTATCACCTACCACCTCCTTCAGATTAGGATCTACAGTGAGTACTCCCCAATTTTTATAAAAAATATCTCTAATGCTATTGATGTCCTGTGTATAAAAAAGGGACATCTTAACTTCTGTTTTCTGTAAGGTTCCACTCTCATTACTATAATTCCTAGTACTGTCAACCCTACTCCTATCAGCAAAGTAGGGGCAAGCAATACCTTATCTCTGTGAATTGACCCCTTCAAAACCTACCAGCACTTCTTCCAATTTATAGGACCTGTCCATTAGTCTATCTTTCAAATTTAATAACTCACACTCAAATCCTTCATTCGTTGGATTAAGTCGTGAGGCAAGCATGGCTTGACCTCTAATTACGTTCTTAAATACAAAACTAGGGTGCATGCTATCTCTATGTAGAAGTGTATTCTTATGACACGATTGTCTATATACACCTGTGTTTAATAACCCTTTTGTTAACCTTTCTATGTATACATCCAGAAAGGAAATCCAGGACTCTGACATCTCTATCGTAAATTTTAAGTACTGTGTGAGTGAGATTATTTCATCAAAAATTTTTTGTAATTCTATATCATTACCTGTCCGCAAAAGGAACAGGTCATCCACAAAACGGGTGTAAAATATCACATGTCTCTTGAAGCTGGCTAAGGGGAACAGCTTCTCCTTCTCCCAATTTGCCATCACCAGACTGGTGTAGCTATTGGCACATGAGGTGCCTATAGCTACGCCATCTTTCTGGATGTAGGCCACATTATTGAAGAGAAATAGTTATTTTCTAAAATAACTTCCAATAATGAACACATTAAGTCAGTATAGGGTATTGTATGGTTAGTGTTGTCCCTCAAACATCTATGTATGCTCTCTATTCCTTCAATGTTAGGGATAACTGTAAACAATGATTGTACATCTAATGTCACCAGCTTATAAGAGAGGTTACTGGGTAAAGCTGCCACTATATAATGTTAATAAAAACTGTTTAGTATCTTTCGATATATGTCTGTATTTCTCCACCACTGGCCTTAAACAGTTTTCAAGATACAAAGATAACGGTTCAGTCACCCAGCCTCTGCCTGCCACAATGGGCCTCATAGGGGGGTGTACAGGATCTTTATGGATTTTTGGTAGTCCTTGTATAATGGGTACTAATGGATTCTCAACTTGCAAAAACTGAAATAATTCTGTATTAATAATATTACTTCTAAATAGATCTTCCAACATATGTGAAATTCTCAACACACGCACCTCTATTTCATCCATTTGAATGGTGGAATAAAATCAATTATCACTTAACAAACAGGTCATGCTATCATGATATTTAACCTTATCCATTACCACCACTGGTCTGCCCTTATCTGCAGGCCTAATAACACGTGTATCATGGGGGTGAAGGCAGTTACCTTACATGCACAAGGTGCAGGGTTTGATTCTCACATGGGGTAATTGGCTAGGCTTAAAAAAAATGGCCCACAAGGGCAATTAGCCTAGTAGTAATCTATGAACCTATGAACCTATCATCATTTCTAAGTCTATTCAAAGCTGTTCTTAATCTGGTGGTTAGTCCATTCTCATTATTTAACTTAGGTAAGTCCTCCTCAACCATTTTAGAAAAAGCATCTAGTAAAGGGTGTAGGATTGGTACATAAGATCTCTGAATAAATCAATTTGCATATACATATTTTTTACTGCTGTTCATTGGATTCCTGTGGAGCCTGCTACTTTGAATTTGGTGACTTTTTATTGATGAGGACTGCCTTTTACAGCCTTTTTTTGCTCCTGTGCTGTTTGTTGATTTATTATACCTTTTGCCTTTGTACAAGGTGCATTTATTCCCTGACAGCATTCGTTTTATTCATATTTAATATAGTTAGTTGAGACTGATATAAGGGAAAAAGAGTTAGAAGGATAAGGCGGAGAGGTTGAGAATGTGGGGTTATTAGTATTTTTCTGGTGGGAAGATCATTAATTATGGTAGTTATTGAGTTAATAAAATGATTGTTAAATGCAGTGGCAGTTTCTTCAGAAGTTTTATTCGGGCATGGGTTAGGAGGGGAAGGGTTTCCTGGATGCAGTATATGATTGATTGTGTTCCAGAATTTTTTAGGGTCAGATTTTAGGGTAGTCGGAGGTTTTGCATAGAAGTTGATCTTGTCCTTGTAGATAATTTTCTTTATTTGATTCCTAAGTTCTTTATAGGTCTGTAGGAGAGAAGGGGTTTTGGTTTTAGTCCATAATTTCCATATCTTGTCATGTTTTTTCATCAGGGGTCTAGTAGATGTGGTCAGCCAAGGAGCAGTATTAACTTTGATTCTGATAGTTCAGAGGGGAGCAAGGGAGTTGAGGGTGTTTAGAAAGGTGAAATTGAAAGAGTTGACAGCCTCATCTAAGGGGAGTGTAGTGAGATGGGTCCAGTCAATTCTGGAGAGTTGGTCAGTGAAAGAGTCTGGACTAAAGGATCAGATTTTGCAGGAAGTGATAAACCTGAAAGGTCGGGTGAAATGGGGAGTATGTCTAGTTACTGTGATAGGGCAGTGGTCACTAAGGGAATTTGCTAGAGTGTGAGGGTTGTGGTAATGTTGGGGGTGAGACACCAAAATCCAGTACAGAAGAGACTGTGGCAGGTCTGACTTGCTAATATAGGTAGGGGAAGAGATTAGCTGCTCAAATCCATGTAAGTTGATACAAGAGGTAGAATGGGGAGTTTGAATTGTAAGCCAATCTATGTTTACATCCCCTAGAATGATGGCTTCATTGTGGATGGTCTGTGAGAGATGGGATAGAATGTTCTCGAGTATGCTAAGATTGTCTCCAGGGGGGATATAAATTGCTACAACAGTTATGGTGGTAAAGTTGTTAAGTTTAACATTGGTAAGTAGTTCAGCTGTAGAGAAAGTGGGCAGAGGCAGGTTTGGACTGGTTAATGTGAGGTGGTCAGGGTAGAGTATGGCTACTGCTCCTCCTCTTTTCTTTTGTCTGTCAAGTCTAAGGATTTTACAGCCAGGTGGGGTAATTTCACTATCTTGATTATATGGTTAAAGCCATATTTCAGTTAGGGTGACTATGTCAGGGGTATAGTTAGCTAACCAGGCATGGAAGTCCTGAACTTTATTTACTATACTCCTGAGATTGATAAAGTAGATTTGATCTGGGACACTCCCCCAGTCTCATCTCTTTACCAGATTTGACCTAATAAACTCTTTCTGCACTTGCTTTTAGTCCTATTTAATTTAATTGCATTTTTAAACTGTGTTTGGTATAATTTTGCTACATACTCAAGTGTGCTAGCTTGCACTGCATATGCATTGTTTTTACTACTTTTCTGTAAAAAAAAAACAAAAAAAAAACTGTAAGCCTGTTACCTACCATTCCTGTAACTAGTGTTCCAGATACAAATTTGCTGTATCCAGGACTGTATGTAAGCTTCTGAGCCCCCCAAGCCTTTCTGTGTTGGAGGGAAGCCTTCTAGCTTATCAGTGGGAATGGTAAGCACTAGGTAACCTGTCTACCACATAAGGAGTGGTTCTGGCCCAGAAATTGTAGTTCTTGGCCATTTGGGCAATCTCTTCCATCTCTCTCAACTTTCTGATTTGAAAGCCTGCATTTGCACTTGTTTCTGTCCTGTAACTCATCTGGTGCAGATACAGATTCTTAGTTTTAGCACTTAAATTTGCTTATTCGTGCTCAGCACCTGTTCAGAACTTGTAAGCACTAAATAAGCTACAAATTACTATAGCACTCAACCTTCCTCATTACCTAGAGAAAAACAGTTTTTGTACTTACTTTTCTCACTTGCTTGGAGAAAAACAGCTCTTGTACTCACTTTCCTCACTTATCTAGAGGAAAATATTTTTTTACTCAGGCATGTCCAAGGGTCAGCTCCCAGTTTTCTCTCCTGTCTATCTGATGAATCCGGGCATCTTGAGGCAATGTAGAAATTGCCTTATGTACACAGACAACCCTCTCCTCCTACCACCCAACACTACAACCTGTGAGAGATGTACTTATCTAGCCAAACTGGAGGTAAAGCTCTCTCCAACCAAGACTGAACATGACAGTCATGAGAAAAAGGTAAACATTTGCACCACACCACACACATCACATAGTCTCACTAAATCTACACCACCAAAATCCACACATAGTAACACAAAAACATTTGCGGAGGCTCTCAATAATAATCTGTCTAAGCAACAGAGACCTCAAAAGCAGAAACGCAAGCAACCTTTATCCCCCAACACAACCCAAATGATACATAGCCCACAGACTCAGTGTGCCAGTCAACCACAGCCAATAAGGCAAAACAACGTACCCAACACACTAGTCATAGGTGACTCTATAGTCAGGCACACTGATGTCCCACTCACCAGGCTAAACAAGGAGAAGGTTACTGTCAGCTGGCTGTCGGGTGCCAGGATCCACCACATAAACCACGCACTCAGGTCACTCCACAAGTACAAATATGACTCTGTCATTGTCCATGTTGGTGTGAATGACCTGAAACATACCTCCCTGGACTACATAAAAAGAGACATGGAAGAGCTCTCCGATCTTGTAGCCCAGGCAGGTATAACCCTAGCCCTGAGTTGCATTGTGCCTTTGCCCAGAATGATACCGCAGTACAAGGACAAAATGACTGATGTCAACAACTGGCTAAGCTTCTGGTGTCATTCTAAGGGGATCCAGTATCTGTCTGCTTGGAATGACATGGTCGACAGACCACAATGCTTTTCCACAGATGGCCTGCACCTGTCGCCCCTGGGATTCCGGATACTGGCTAAGGCTCTTGCTGCCCCTATAGTGCCTTTTTTAGGCAAGGTTAAAATAACAAATTCACCACCATAACAGGAACAGGCAAGCAAAAACCTGAAGGTAATGCTACTCAATGCTAGAAGTCTAAATCTCAAAATGCACTCACTGGAGGCATTTCTTAAAATGGAGAACATCGATATCTGTGCAGTGACTTAAACCTGGTTCAAGGCTCCAGAAAGAACACCTGCATTGCCAGGCTATAACTCATACCACACTTTTCGGCCATGTAACCTGGACCGAAACACCAAAGGCAGAGGTTTGTCCATATTAATTAAGGATATCCACACCTTCAGGCTAGTTGCTCAGCATAATGCATCCGAGGCTACTGCAACTAACTATGGGCAAAACTGCAATCCAAATTGTAGCTTGCTACAGATCCCCTACCATGCCACAGGCTTCCCACTCCTCTTTTCTTGATGCACTGGAAAATATTAGGGTTCAACCAAACACCCTAATAATGGGCAACTTCAATTACCCCACCATTAACTGGGAAAACTACTCATGTACCAACTCCTTAGCTCAACACTTTCTGGAATTCATAAACTCCAATGCCCTGGATTAACTTATCCACACCCCCACCAGGGGCAACAATATCCTAGACCTAGTCATTACCAACAAGAGTGACCGGTGTTCCACACCTGAAGTCAACTCCTCGTTGGTCCTATACAACCATAAGCTAATCACCCATGATATCCACATCCCGCCCCCACCCCCCATTAAGGAAACCACGGTAAAATATTTCTCCAAAGCCAAATTCATGCTTCTTAAGACAGAAGTGTTGAACTTCATGACACCCATGCAGATGGACAATACAGTTACAACTGCTGAATACTAAACAAATGCACTCTATAAGCACTTACACGAGTGCATGGATCATTCTATCCCAAACAGAACCAAGATGCTATCCTCCAAAAAAAGGAAGCCAATCTGGTAGTCCCCTGCCATAAACAAACTGTACAACAGAAAAAAGAAACTGTTGCAAAAGAGAGTAAAATTGCATGAGTGGAGGAGTTCCCTGGTCAGCCTCAGTAAGAAGCTGAGATCCCTTATAAGATCCTCCAAAGCTAGCTATGAAAACATAATCGCCACTAATTCTAAGGACAACCACAAAGCATTCTATAGCTATGTCAAGAAACACCCAGATCTGCTCTGAGTTACAGCACACCGGCACGAAAATTACAGAACCAACTGATATTGCCAACAGATAGGTTCAGTTCTACTTTACCCCCCCCCCCGCACCCCCTAAAGTGCCCATTATACAGGAAGAATGCAGAGACCCTGTATTCACAACTACGCAGGTAAAACCTGCACTCTCTAAAGCCAAAAACACAGCATCCATGGGACCAGACAACATCCCAGGCTGCGTTTTACATGAACTTCAGAACAAACTGCCTCCCCACTTAAACACCGTGCCCAGTAACAGCCTCGCATCAGGCTTTGTGCCCACTGAATGGCACACAGCAACAGTTATCCCACTCCACAAAGGGGGAGCCAACACTGATCCCGGGAACTATCGACCTATTAGCCTGACGAGCCTGGTCTGCAAGTCCATGGAATGTATCATCATGGAACTCATAAAGACACTGGTAACCTCCAAACTCTGGAACCCACCCAGTTCAGGTTTGTGAAAGGCAGATCATGCCTCCTGAACCTGATCGACTTCTTTGAGGCAGTCACCAAAGCCGTAGATGAGGGTAACGTGGTTCACACAGCCTATCCTGACCTTGCCAAGGCTTTCAACACCATCCCCCATTCTGGAATTATAGCTAAACTCACTAAACTAGGTATAAATCCCTATGTCACAAGATGGGTTGCCAAATGGCTCACTGACAGAACCCACACTGTAAAAGTTGCAGACTCCAAATCTGACCTCAAAGCAGTGACAAGTGGAGTACCACAGGGTTCCGTCCTGGAACCTCTCCTGTTTGGTATTTACTTTCTTGAAGTACAGGCTAACACAGAAGGCCTCTGGCTAACAAAGTTCGCAGATGACTGCAACCTAGGAGCTATAATCAAATCCCCAAATGATGTGGACATCCTAAAGAAGGGCCTCACTGAGACAGATGCCTGGTGTCAGAGCCATGGCCTCAAGCTCAATGCCAAAAAATGCAATGCCATCCCCTTTGGTAAAAACTCTGTACCCATGAATTACCACATATGCAGCAATCTACTTAACACCGAATATGTGATAAGAGACCTTGGGACCAAGGTGGACAGTAGTCACTCCTTTGATAGTCACATCGCCACAGTAGTCTGGAAGTCCTTCTACATGGCACACCTCATCATAAAAGGGTTCTCATTCAGGAAAAAAGAGGTCATTGTTCCCCTCTACTCTACACTCATTAGACCCATTATAGAGTACAGCGCCCCTTTTGGAATGTACCTCACAATATATCTGCAGCAGCTGGAAAGGCCACAGAAGTACCTCAAAAAGAGGATTACTGACCTCAAACAAATGCCCTACACTGACCACCTCAAAAAACTCCAGCTTTACTCCATATTGCCTACTCCGAGGTGATCTCTGCTTAACATATAAAGCTATGTCAAACCCAGATCTGTTGGACATGCTACACCTAAAGAAATCCCAATCCCTCCAGCTACACGCTCTAGGGACCTAAACCTTGTCACCACAATAAACAGGACATGCTGGAGGGATAGATTGCTGTCCCATAGATTTCCCATACTCTGGAATAGGCTACCCATCTATGTCAAGCAAAGTTCTTCATTAGCACTCTTCAAGAAAAATATTGATGAGTAGATGGGAAATAGGAAATACACCCTGGGCATCACTTCTGTGTCTCTGCTCGACAGTGGCACAGGAAGATAACTTTCTTGGGTGGCGTAAGCCAGGGAAACTTGTTGGCTAGGCTTACATAGGCCTTTTGGCCGATAGCCTAGTACCTACCTATGAACCTATGAGAGGGGTGCAGGGGTCTATAAAAGGCCTCTGGTTCCCGTGGTACTGTGCTCACACTGGGTTACAGATCCCTATATTCCAGGGAGGAATAAGATAAATGTGTACAGAAAGGAGGTCAGTTTAATATTTGCACATTTATAGAGGAGGTGATGTCATACTTTCTTTCCAGTCTCCTGAGTTATTTTTTTCAGGTACAGGTATGGCAGATTTCTGTTTTAGGTGAAATTTGACAGAGCCTTGGTCAGGGATTCAAAGTTAGGGTGCAGAAACAGGGGAGAGAACTAGGGGAAACAAAAAACATACAGAGGATTTAGTGGGGTGGGTTGGGTGGAAAAAGCAGAATTACAGTACAGACTCTTTAAAATAACATCCCATAACATATCAGGAACAGTACATACTCACAGTTCACCGTAATATAACAGATACTAGTCATAGCTGGACTGTCTTTTATAGTCTACCCAGCTGGTAAAAGCAAAGGCCAAGGGTGTTAGGCAGAAATAAACATGGAGACTGTGCTCAATACTGTGAGCTCCAGACAGAGCGCTAAACCAGCTTTTAAACAGCCTAACTCTGTAGTTTCATTTTGTAGACACAGGACAACCATTGAAACAGTTACAGATCAGTGCTGCTTTAATTATCGGCACATGTAGCTCTGCTTTCTAAAACACGGAGGCTAAGCACACACAAGCAGGCTTTTTATAAGGCACTTTTACAGAAGCAGTATCTAGGATAGAGCCGTTAATTCATAATGCAACCCTGTAGCTCCGGTATTCCCTGGCATGGAAACAGTTTACACAATATGCTGCCACTTAAATAGGGCACCAGTACAACAGAAATAAAGCCTCTTAAAAAGGCTCTACTATAGCAGCTGTTTCAAGGGCAGAACAGTTAATTCACAAATCAACCTGGTAGCTCCGGTCTTGCAGGCACGGAAGCAATTTACACATACGCTGCCTCTTAAACAGGGCACCCATGCAACAGTAATATTTTCTTCTAATTAGGCACTTCTCAAGAAGCAGTGTTAGGGACAAAGCAGTTAATCCTGAAACGAAACCTCTTTATAAGGCACCTCTACGGAGTCCATTTAAGGACAGAGCAGTTGATTAGTAAATCAACCCTGTAGCTCCGGTTATTCAGACATGGAAGCAATCTACACATATGCTGCCTCTTAAACAGGGCACTAATACAACAGTTATAACAACTAAATACACTATGCACTAATACAGTTCTATACTTCTTCCTGGTGGGTACAACAGCCTCTATGCAGCTATTAATATGTTTTTATAGGAATTCTGTCAACAGTTCTGCATAGTCATCCGTGTTTTTAGGGTTTATGGCGACTTGAAATTTTGCCAGATTATCACTTAATAGTATGAAGTTAGCTTTAGAGTACTTCCTGAATATTTCAAGGTTAGCTGTGAGTCCAGGTTTTATTTTTATTTCAAAGGAGACCATTTTATTGTCTGAGATTACCTGGGAAGGCATTACACTAGGAAGTGTGCAGCACTCTCCCATATTAAACCTGCTCCAGTATGGTTGCACCTCTGGTTGGTGTATTGACAGTCTGGTCTAGGGAGTTTGCGTTTACAAAATCCAGGAATCTCTGTGCCTGTAGTTTTTAATTCATACGGGATTCCCAGTTAATAATCGGATAATTAAAGTTGCACACGAATATGGTATTGGATTGGCTGGTGAATGCTTCCAATAAATTTAAACAGATAGTATGAGTTTCCTAGGTCACAGACAGAGGGGGGACTTATAGCTTGCAAGGAAGTGTTATTGCATTTTGCCTATGATGATTTGAACATGGAGAAGCTCATGTGCATTGTCATGTTTGACCAGTCTTGAGATATATATATATATATATATATATATATATATATATATATATATATATAGCTATATATATATATATATATATATATATATATATATATATATATATATATATATATATATTTTTTTTTTTTATGTAAATCGAGACACCTCCACCTTTAGTCCCTGCATGTGTAGTAGCTGGTCTAAATATGTGGAAGGCATTATAACCTTTCACTGCTGACGTGCTCTTTGTAGCTGTAAACCATGTCTCAGTGACCACACAGACATCAGCATTATCTACGATGAAGAGAATATAGTTTTATGTTTAGACTCCTAGCACTGAACTGTAATACATTTAGATTTTTTTGGTTTTGATTTACTTCACCCAGAAGTCTCTGCCAGGTTGTATCAGTGTCCAAAATGTTGAACTTTGACAGTAGACAAGGTGGCTATTGAGTGCAAATTTTCAAACATTACCCAATTCTTACCCAATAAATATTTGTGTACACAAAGGGTGGCATAGGGGTGCAGCAGTTAGTGTTGTCACCTCATAGCAAGAGGTTCTCTAGTTCGATTCCTGGATGGTGTGCCTTTCTGTGCAGATTCTGCATGTCCTCACTGCGTTCACATGGGTTTTCTCCTGGTGCTCCGGTTTCCTCCCACATTCCATAGACAAGCATCTGCAGCATTTCTCCTCAAGCTTCTGCTAAAAATGGGCTCTGTCCCAGTTGGACTTTCCTGGTAAACAAATATTAAATAAATAAAAATGAATTAAAACACACAGACACTCACTCATACCCACATACACTTGCAATTTTTAAGGAGGGGTGACTGAGCAAGAATCAGGTTACTACTCTGAGAATAAGATTTCATTTAACAGTCTCTCTTCCAATGAACAAAACAACATTAAATTATAGCAGATGAAGGCCAAACAATCCACATTAAAAATGTTAGTCACTCATGCTCTTCACTAAGAAAGTAAGCAATCAGTCATAATCTTTTAAGAATAAAAAAAAATAATATAGCAAAACACACAGCACAGAAGTACTTAGAGCCAGTGAAGGATGCACCCCAGTCTCATGTAACAGCAAGCCACTCCAATGAAAAGTCCAAAATGTAATTTATTAATAGAGTAAGCGCTTTTGTTTCCCCGTGACACTTCACCAAAATAAAAAATAGCCATACTGAAACAAGTTTTATAGCCTGACTGAACAATTCATTGGCTAGAAAACATTTAAATCACAATACCTCACTGGTTGACACATATAGCCTAAACCAATGTAAAACTGCCAAGTACAACCATAATACATAAATCTAAGTACTTAAAAGCACTGTGCATGTAAAAACACAAAATAAAACTTAATGCACATAAAACAATATATATATATATATATATATATATATATATATATATATATATATACATACACGTATAGATTTGTACATAGGAAATATATATGTTGATTCTATGAAATATTTAGTAAGACAAAGCTCTCATTTTTAGGGCAGATATAATTGAAACATGGTCATTCAAAGGACTAACGCATGCATCAAAATTAAGTTGCCGTATATGTTCTCTATATTCAAGTATAATTTCCCAATCTCCCCCTCTTTCAAAAGGCCTGATCTGCTACAACACCCAAATTTATAATTTGCTTGGTTACATATACTGGCATTAGTCTCCTTTTTTCTATTGATATTATAAAGGTGCTCGTATATTCTTTGTTTCAAGCACTGTTCCATTTTACCTATATAGCATGGCAAAAGGTGCAATAAGCCATGTAAATCACACCCTTTCAATGACAATTATAATAACCATCCATTGGCACAAATCTATTCAAACTAGGTAGGAATAACTCCGTGTCATTAACTACAAAAGGACATTGGAGGCAGTTTCCATACCTAAAAGTTCCTTTCCTTTGCCTTCCATTAAAGGGGTTCTGGTTAGATCCATACTCAAATAAATTTCTTAAATTAGCCCCTCTCCTGAAACTAAACCTCAAAGGGTGACTAAACACCTTTATGCTGATGCATGTGTTAGTCCTGGTTTGAATTATACGTGCTCTAAAATGAAATCTTTGTCTTATTAAATATTTCATAGAATCAGCATATATATTTTTATATATTTCCTATGTACAAATGTGTGTGTGTGTGTGTGTGTGTGTGTGTGTGTGTGTGTGTGTGTGTTTATATATATATATATATATATATATATATATATATATATATATATATATATATATATATATCTACCTATATATTGTTTTATGTGCATTAAGTTTTATTTCAAGTGTTTTCACATGTACTGTGCTTTTAACTACTTAGGTTTATGTATCATAGTTGTACTAAGCAGTTTTAGACTGGTTTAGGCTATATGTGTCAACCAATGAGATATTGTGATTCAAATCCTTTCTAGCCAATGAATTGTTCAGCCAGACTATAAAAATTGTTTCAGTATGGCTATTTTTTATTCTGATGAAGTTTCATGTGGTGAAATGAAAACACTTAATCTATTAATAAATTACATTTTGGTCTATTTATTGAAGTGGCTTGTTTTACCGGAAACTGGGGTGCATCCTTCATTGGCTCTAAGTGCTGCCATAATGTGTGTTTTCCTATATTGGTGATCTTTTACTCAGCTTTTCACCAGGTTACTGGTTGTTTCGTTTATAATAAAAAAAACACTTTTATTTAAAAAAAAAAGATCTGATTATTATTATCAAACAGTGTTGCTGTTGCACCTGAAAATAAAATATTTGAAAATATCTATTATGATGATTAAAATATCTATTTCTATTTACTTACTATAGATGGTTGCAGCCTAAAGATGAAAATTAAATATAAGCCTATGATGCAAGTTTTTATTAGCTTATTCTACAAGTAAGAATTTCAAAAGTTTAAATAATAAATTCAGACGAGGAAAAAAAAAAAGCAAAAGCTTTGATTCAATGAAATTTGTAGAGGCTGGCTAGATTTCCAAACAAACTCATATTTCTTCTTTTAGAACTACTAGCAGAATGTCCAGGCAGTTCACTTCCACAGTGAGGTAAATGCATACTATAAAGCAGAGTGACAGTGAAACTCTCCATTTTATTAAAATAAAGTGTTTATAAATTCACACACTTAAAGATCTACACTATTTACATTTTAAAATCCAATAAAATATGTATTCACTGGCAGCCATAGCATCCAAACTGCTGTCTGTTGTCTGATAATATGAACAATAAAGCCGTTATTCACATTCTGATCTAAAAACATATTGATCTTTAATGAATGTCTTTAAGCAAAGACCTGACTATCTAAACCTTGTCAGAAACTTTAACACCCAGTGTTTCTAGAGTAAAATGCATGGTCCATTACGTTGTGCGCACCTCCATGGCCTTCTAAGTATATTATACACTAACTTGCAACTCCTTTATAAATGAAGGGAACACTATAATATCACTTTCATCCATTTTGAAAATAATGAAATCATTATTGTATACAAATGCTATTTGCAAATGTCCAGGAGTTATTACATTCTTATCTCTCGTAATAATGCGTACTGCATTTTCTTTCCTACCTTTCACATTTGGGTCTCTGGTCAGATTATCACAGTGAACCAACAGTATTAATTACTTTTTTCATCTTCTAGTTAACTGCTTAGCCCCTTACAGCATTTTAGAGAAGCCAGAGATTATCTCTGGACTCAGAAGGCACAAGGCAAAAGCTATTCCAGAACAGTACACCAAATCCCCAACGGATTCAACCACCCAATTGTGCAGGACATAAGGACCTATGAGCAATTCTGAGGATTAATACTTCACTTTCAGCATATCTTCTGAATGTGGAAAGAAAGAGGGACACCTCATGAAAAACCCAATACTTCATAAATACATTCTTACACAGGAAGGACATGTGACTGCAGATCAGGCATTCCAGCTGATCACAAAACTGGACAGGTAAGCACTGTAAGGCAGCAACACTGACTTCTGTATTCTATGCCACAGCCAACAATATTAAGATAATCGATTATTTTTCTTTAGTCAGCTAAGACAGTCAAATGTTGTAGTATGATGTTCTTTTTTGTTTGGGCTGTTGTGATTGGTCTGGCAGTTAACACCAAGGATTAAATCTCTGACCTGTTCAAAAGCAGCTCCATTTACACCATGGTCTGTGTCCCTTTGACTCCTCTTTCCTACTCTGTGACTCTGAGTAATTCACTTTGCCAACCAGTGCTCCTAGGCTGAGACTGAAAAACGTCCATGATGATCAATGCTCTACAGAGGTTAATAAACACACAGAAAATAAACCATTATTGGCATTCTTATAACTAGGTATTGACTTAGAAAAGGACATAACTGCCAATTTTAATTTCATATAAACAAAACACGAAAAATGAAAAAAAAATGTTAAACAGCAAACACTGGCATTATCCATAGGTTTAGTTAAAGGTCTTTCTAATATGGCTACTCATCTTGAGGTTTGGCATTGCTTAAAGACAAGATACATAAGAATTACATCTGCTGATTTAAAGGAAGTGCCTCCTTCAAACCACTTTAGTTACTAAGAAACACTATAATAAATATAGCAAATACATTTTGTAAAATCTAGTGTGTGTTTTGTGAATGCAAGTGCAGAAGAAAGGCTACATGTTATATTAAAAGAAGTGCCTAGCAGCCAGAACTCCCACAGAAGTTCATGAAGTCTAGCTGATTACACAAGATATGAAAGCATAAAATTAGAATGTCCATTTTTAAATATATGCCATCATTCTTTTTCATAAAGTCAATAAAGTCAAAAGAGCCATCATAAACAAGTAAATGGAGATGCAAGCAAGAAGCACCATTAAACAAAAAAAAAACAGTATTTTGAAAGTAACATATTGAAACAAAATGAAAACTCTAGTCACAAGACACTAGAATAAATGAGAAATGTATTCATATAAAGCATTCATAATTACTTTTGTATACAGTAAACCACTCTCTCATTTTTTTTCTTCAGCTGTAGAGTTATTCCTCATTGCATCCCCTTTGAATGTTTATCCTGTTGATCACTGCAGCAGAGCCTTTACTATATGTCTCATACCCTACCACTTTCCATGTGCCCAAACTGTCAGGCAGCTTGAGCTGAGCTGAATAAATGGCAAGTTTGGGCACAAAGCTCTTCAGAGCTTTACTAGACCCAAAGAGTATGCTCCTCTGAGGCTTTTGAGTATTGACGGTTGGCTTGTCCTTTCCTTGGTCGGATAGGTAAGTTCCCTTTTGCGAGGCACTTGCATTCTCTTAATTTTGTTGGTGTTATATTACTTTCCTCTTCTGGAAAGTTATTTTAAAGCTCTGAGTGTTTTGTTTTAATGGAATGTCTCAAGACTGTAACATACTTTTAAATGGAGAACTCTTTTTTTTCTGTCAGTTTAAAAGTGGCGTATAGTAGCTGAAAACATTTTTTTCTGTAGAGAAATTGCATTTAAACTACTTTTATGGGTCTGTCATAGTGCCGTGAAATGCTTTTTACTGTATATTAATGTCAAAGGAAAGTAACTTTTGTCAGCTGGTGGTATTTACCATTAATTCCTGCTTCTCTTCCATGATAAAGCACCATTTTCAGCTTTACCATGGAACAGCCTGCTGATCCTTTGGTCAATCCTTCTTCCAGCCATAAAAAGAAAAAAACAGACGGCCTTTCCCACCACAGCAAGAGAGTAATTGGCCTCAGCTGCAGATGGGTGACTCCTGTTGCCATTTGTTGTACCACTGACCACTCATTTTTTTACGCTGGATCCCTCTGGTATATCATCTACAGCTACAATGGATTGAGGTTATCTATGTCTTCTACAGCTGTTGGGGATCCCCTCAGTGGGCAAAATAGAGCCATTCTTATTAAAAAGGGAAGGTTTCCCTTCTGTGTCAAAATGCTGTGCCCATTCCTGGGAAAGCTGCTTCTGCCATTGGTAAGATGGCTGGATGCATTTCAACTGTCAAAAAGAAACAGAAAACCAAACAAGTATCTATTTCTCCTCAATTTGCTTTGGATAGGAGTAGTTCTCTGGGTCTTGATTAGAGTTTAATTCAAACTATTGGTACTTATTGTACAGCAGTTTCTGGTAAAAAAAAAGGATTCTTCTTTTCCTGAAGAAATTCAAGATACTGAATCTGAACAGGAAGATGCAGGGAAAGAAACATTTTTTCCTCTGATTTCTAATTCAGACTCAAGAGGAGAGCTCAGTTTTTGGTTCTCACTGTGGGAGTTTCTCTTTCTCTGAGCCTATTGCTAGAATGTGCCAGTGTTTTCAATGTGAGAGCACTGGTGTTTGTATTTCCCTCAGACTTGTCACAGAAGGACTTTCCAGATCCTGCTCCCATTCCTCTTGTTCTTTCTGCTTTAGGCATGTGTGTTACTGCCTGCAATTTTCCTGATGGTCAGCCACATGCCCCTAGAAAGGCAAATCGCATGTGTAAAGTTCTTCAGTCTTTTACATTTGTATACACTATTCCCAAATCTGACTCAGCAGCTATAGCTTCAGTTGACCTCACTGCTAATAAGCACATAGTTAATTCCAATCCAACTCTTTCTGATGAGGTTGGGAAATTATTGATAGGCATGGGAAAAAAGTGCATACTTCTGCAACGTTGGGTTTCATGCTCATATATTAAAGTTTATACTGATAAATTGTGAAATTATGAGAAATGCTTCATCTGCAGTTTCTTCTTGTAAGGAAAAATCTTCTTTAAAGAACTTAGTTTCTTCTGTTATACAGGTCACTACTCATTGTTTGAAGTGCGTGTGTGTATGCTGATACTTGTTCCAGGTTCATGGCCACTGGTACTGTATTTGCATGGCTACATTCTCAGAACCTCCCAGATGATGTTCAAAATTACATTTGAAATTCTCCTTTGGATTTAGTGTTTGGTGCCTTTGCTCAGTTGTGATTAAAAAGTATGTAGAAAGGGGCAAGCTGATCCACAGAATGTCAATTATTTTTCAGAGCTCCTTTTTCAAAATTATTTCCATGGGATTTTTTTTATCTATTCATCCAGATTTGGCAAAAAAAAAAAAAAATAACGAATAAACAGTCTCAACAGAATACAGGTAAACAGACATTTAATAAAAATGGCAAGCGGGTTCCAAAAAGAAGTCTTGGACCTCCCAAAACCAAGGACAGTCCAATAAGTCTGATTGACTGTTCAAGAGACCCTGCCCCTTCCACCATGGGCCCTTTTTTCTTCGAGGAAGTTTAAATTTCTATTTTTTTTTCTTTGATAACAGATTGTTTTAGACAATTGGGTTTTGAATATCATTCATTAACAGTACAGATGGCAGTGGAAGGAAATCCATCCTTTTCAGAGGTTCATTCCTCATCCCCCAGAACAGACTCTTTTTTTCCCCACTGCTTCTTCTTCACATGCTGTCCCAAGGAGTGATAGAAGTAGTTCCTCCTTTCCCAGTGGGTTTTTATTCAAGGATGTTCCTAGTGCCGTAGAAAGAAAATATTTGGAGACCAGTTCTGGATCTTTCCTTCCTAAACCTATTAGTTACAGTTTCCAAATTCAAAATGATGTCAATTCACAACCTGTTAACTATTCTTCCTCTTTCAAGTTTATTGGCAACACTAGACTTTAAAGATGCATATCATTGCATCTCTGCTCATTCAGACTTCAGAAGTTTCTTAAAATTTTATGTGTCTGGTTCATATAATTATTTCTCTGCCTTACCATTTGAAATTATCCACTGCACTAAGAATATTCACAAAATGCCTTGCTCCATTTATACCTCATTACAGGCTACAGGGTACCCACATTTTTTCTATATTTAAAAGACTTGCTTATCTTTACAGAGTCTTTTTCAAACTATCAGAAATTGCTGTCTCTTGAGTTAGAGATCTCTTAACACAAGTCAGGGTTCCTGGAGAACTTTCAAAAGTTTTTCTTGACTCCTTCTCACAGGATTGTTTTCCTGGAATGTCAGTTAGACTCCTCAGTTCAAAGAGACTTTCTTCCACAGGAAAAAATAGATCATTATCTGGATTTAGTGCCATCCAAAATCTCTTCGGTCCCAGCATCAACACCCTTTTTTTTTTCAAATCCCTGTACTGGGGTTTTCCAGAAGAGAAAACTTTTGTAGGAGACAAAGAGATATCCGTAATTGCAGGTCTTCCCTTCATCCTTCCTGCTCCAAACAGTCAGTCACCCCAAACATTTTGGACTTCGCTCGGAGAGCAGTTTCAGGAGGCACAAAATTGCAGGGTGTGTGGGACACCAAGGACAGATGCAAACACATAAATACCAAGGAGATACTTGTCCTGACAAGACCTTCAATTCTCTGAACCATTTTTGCTCCTCAGGACCTCTTCAAGTGTTTACAGACAATACCATAGTTTTGCGGTACTTTAACAAGCACGAAGGAACCAGGCAGCACCCCTTTGCAGAACAGCCATGTTAGCTTGGGATATAGCTTCATAGCCCAGTCTCACTCTACAAGTACCCTATATTCCATCCAGAGTAAAACTGTGTGGCAGACAAGCTTAGCATGACCGATACTAATGGAAACTAGATCAGGGTGACTTCCTTGATTTAATCCATTTGTGGGGAGTTTCTCAAGTAGATCTCTTTGCCTCCTTTTGAACAATCAACTGGCAAGATTCTGTTCTAGGACTCCATTGAAAAAGGTCTGGAAGACAGATGCCTATTCTTTTCCTTAGGCAGCAATGTTCCTGGATGCATTCCCACCCTTTCCAGTAATATCCGGGGTATTTTTGAAAATTCAGAAGGAATTCTCCATGATCATTGGTCTGACTTCCTTTTGGACCAGACAACCATAATTTTCCCTTCTTCTGGAGATTGCCAGGGGGAATTACTACAAGCTTCTTCACAGAATACATTTACTCATTCAGGAACAGAGGTGTTTGATACACCCTTACATCAGTCAATTTCAATTGACTGCCTGCATGATAGAGTCTTAGTTCCTTTTAGGGACCTGTTTACTGAGAAAGCACAGCAAGTACTAATGGAGGCAAGAAAGCCTACTATTAGAAAATCATATATAGACAAATGGAAAAGGTTTTCTAGTTGGTGCCAAGAACATAACCAGCACCTATTTAGGGCTAGCTGTTCTCTGGTTCTGCAATGTTTGTGTGAGTTACTATCCTATGGTCTTATTCCTCTATCAAGCTACATTTATCAGGCATTTCTGCATGTCTACACATGAATCCTCCTCTCTGAATGCAGTCTCATGTCAAAATGTTGGGAAAAGTGTTTTTTTCTCTAAGAAAACCGGTGGCCCCTCCTTGTTCTCTTAATTTTGTGTTAAAGAACCTAACACTTGCTGCATTTAAACCAACTAATCTGGATGACTTGAGGCTCTTAACATGGAAAACATTTAAAGGTATCTGAGTTGCAAGCTCTTATGGTGAGTCAATCCTATCTCATTTTCCACAGGGACAAGGTTTCTTTGAGAACTAATCTTTCTTTTATGCCTAAGATGTTATCAAGTTTACTTTAACCCAAACTATCCATCTCACCAGCTTCTTTCCTGTACCTAAAAACGACAGATAAAGGATACTCCATACTTTGGATGTCCACAGACAACTCGGGTACTATCTTGACAGAACTACATTTTTCAGATCTTTGTATCAATTGTTCATTCCTTGTGATGGTAGGAAGATAACTGTGTCATAACCAACTATTTCCACATGGTTGTCAAAGGCTATTTATTACCTTTTGTTATACTCATCATAACAAATTATTTCAGGCAGGATCGAGGCCCACTCTACCAAGGTCTTGTCTCCATCTATGACTTTTTGTAAAGGGTTGGAATCCGCAAGTATTATATAAGCTTCTGCTTGGTCCTCTGTACGTACTTTTACAAAGCTCTATAAGCTTGATTCTTTCTTTAGGTCTGGATCAAGCTTTGCTTGGAACATTCTCCAACAGCTACTGAACGCTTCTCCTTCCATCACCCATATGTATGTATGTATGTATGTATTTATTTATTATCTAAGTATTTATTTGTTGCCTTTTTTTTACCAGGATGATCCAACTGCGCACTCAGGCCCTTTTTCAGTGAAGGCCCGGGGAGAAAAGCTCCATTAGAGTTCTAGAAAAAAAAATGCAAAAATTACAAAGATTTACAAAGAAAAAAGAGTTAGTCTCTTACCAGTCAAAATGGGATTTTAGAATAATCCAATTAATATTACAATTAAGACAGAGGATAATACAATTTGATATTTGTAGGAGTGTTATATAATAATCCACAGGTTGCATTTACATATACAGCAATTTTCATTTATAAAGGAGTGATGAAAAGCAATATATAGTTATAAATATAGATAGTATTTACTTACATTTAAAGTAAAAGGTATGAGAGCTGGAAACTAGATCAATGTGTGAGCACTGGTGTTTGTATTTCCCTCAGAGTTGTCATAGAAGGACTTTCCAGATCCTGCTCCCATTCCTCTTGTTCTTTCTGCTTTAGGCATGTGTGTAACTGCCTGCAATTTTCCTGATGGTCAGCCACATGCCCCTAGAAAGGCAAATGGCATGTGTAAAGTTCTTCAGTCTTTTAAATTTTTATACACTATTCCTGGTGACAGTCTTGAGGTCTAAGAAAGAGAGAGAGAGTCAGGGTGTGAACAAGATCAGATCCAGGAGGAGTCTAGGTGCTGTTTTAGACTGTATTTAAAGCTAGATGCCCAACTATGCTGTTTTTATGGGATAGGCAGGGAGTTCCACTGTCATAGGTTCATAGGTTCATACTAGGCTATCTGCCCAAGGGCATTTATAAGCCTAGCCCATAGTTATGTGGCTTTCGCCACCCCTTTAGTTTGAATAAAACTATGCCTATTATTTTGCTGTGCCTCTGTCAAGCAGTGACACTGAAGTAATCCCTGGGGTATATCTGCGATCTCCCATCCATTGGTCAAGATTCCTCTTGAACAAGGCCAGCGAGGTGCTCTGCCTCACATGTACCAGGATTTTGTTCCACAGCATAGGGAGTCTCTGGGTGATGAATCTGTCCCTCCAGCACGTTCTATTAATAACCGTGTCAAGGTTTAAGTCTCCCGCCCTTGTGGTTCTGAGGGATCTAGATTTCTTGAGGTGAAGCATATTCATCAAATCTGGGTTTGACATGGCCTTATATGTCAGGCACAGGTCACCTCTGAGCAAGCGGTATGAGACTGAATAGAGCTGGAGTTCTTTCAGTCGGGCAGCATAAGACATATTTTTGAGACCCTTTATCCTTTTGGTGAGGAACTTTTGGGGCCTTTCCAGCTGCTGCAGGTGTCGGGTCAGATACATTCCGAATGGGGCATTGTACTCAATCATAGGTCTAATGAGTGATGAGTACAGGGGGACGATGACCTCCCTTGATCGAGATGTGAATCCCTTCATGATCAGGTGGGCAATGTAGAAGGTTTTTCTAACTACTTTAGCAACATGAGTGTCAAACGAAAGGCTACTGTCAACCTGGGTCCCCAGATCCCTGATGATTTCTTCTGTGCTCAGTGGATTGCCACCTATATGGTAGCTAGGGGTAACCTTGTTTTTCCCGAAGGGTATGACTATGCATTTCTTGGCGTTTAACTTTAGGCCATGGCTCTGGCACCAGTTATCCGTTTCTGCGAGGCCCTTCTGAAGAATATCTGTGTCAGATGTGTTTTCGACTATGGCGCCCAGTTTGCAGTCATCTGCAAACTTTGTCAGCCATAACCCTCCTGTGTTTGCTTGTACTTCAGAAAAGTAGATGCCGAACAAGAGTGGACCCAGGACTGAGCCCTGTGGGACACCACTTGTGACAGGCTTTGAGTCTGACATGGCTCCAGCAACTCTGACCCTGTGGGTTCTGTCACTTAGCCAGTTTGCAACCCATCTTGTGATGTATGGGTTTACATTCAAGCTGATGAGTTTTTCGATGATACCTGAGTGGGGTATTGTGTCGAAGGCCTTTGCTAGGTCGAGGTAGGCTGTATGGACTGCCTTTCCCTCATCAATGGCCTTGGTGACTGTCTCGAAAAAGTCAACCAAGTTTAAAAGGCATGATCTGCCTTTGACAAAGCCAAACTGGGTTGGATCCAAAGTCTGCAAGTTCCCTATGTCTTTATTTATGAGTTCCATTATGATCCTCTCCATAGTTTTGCAGATAAGGCTTGTCAAGCTAATGGGACGGTAATTTCCAGGGTCGGTGGAGGCACCGCCCTTGTGAAGTGGGACCACAGTCGCCGTGCGCCACTCCTTGGAGTGTATCCCGAGGTGAGGCTAAGATTAAACAGCTGTCCTAACTGCGGGTTTAATTCCTCATTGAGTTCATGGAGCACACAGCCGGGGACACCATCCGGTCCCATGGATGCTGTGTTTTTTGCCTTGGAGAGAGCAGTTCTCACCTGGGCGTTGGAGATGTTTGTGGGCCACAATCCTCTGATATAGATATCTCTCCTTTTGGGGAGGGGAGAAGTTTGCACTGAACCTGTCAGCCAGTATGTTGGCAATGTGTGTAGGTTCAGTAATCTTCACATCATTTTGAACTAATTCTGAGCATATCTGGGAGTTTCCTCCTAGGTTTCTAACATAGCTAAAGAAGGCCTTATGATTGCCTTTTGAGTCCTTGGTGATTTTTCTCTCAAAATTTGCCTTGGATGATTTTATGAGAGCTCTTAGTTTTTTACTTATAATGATCAAAGGTGTCTTACCTTTCAAGGATTTTGCTCTATCTTGTAGTAGCTTCCTCCTTTTGTTGTAGAGCTTGTTTATGGCTGGGGTCCACCAGACTGGACGCTTGCCTTTGGTACAAAGAGTCTTAGTTTTGTTTGGGATTGCCTGATCCATGCAGTCCTGTAGGTGCTGGTAGAAGGCATTTGTAAGTGATTCAGCGGTTTGAGTAATGTTTACCACTGGCTCAGGGGCCTTAAAGGAGACCACACTAGTTTTTAGAAGTGTGAAGTCGGCTTTTGAGAAGTTTTTCACTGTGGTCTTTTTTATTTCAGGTGGGGGCGGGATGAGGACCTCCAGCGAGATTAGTTTATGATCTGATCTCACCAGTGAGGGGTATACTTCCGGTGTTGAACATTGTGATCCCATGTTCGTGATGATGAGATCAAGTATGTTTTCTCCTCTTGTGGGTTGGTGACTAGTTGTTCCATGGCATTTGAGTTTATGAACTCCAGGAACCTTTGGGCTAGAGTGTTTGGGCTTGAGTAGTGTTCCCAGTCTATATTAGGGTAGTTGAAGTCACCTAGTATGATGGTGTTTGGAGATACATTTATCCCCTCCAATGTTTTCAGGAAGGCCATGTGAGGTTCCTGAGTTTGAGAGGGTGGCCTGTAACATGCTACAAATTGCAGAGCAGTCTTGCCTATGGTTAATTGCACCTGGATGGTTTCCGATGCATCGTGCATTGCCACCAACCTTGAGGTGTGGGTGTCCTTTATGAATATGGACACCCCCCCTCCTTTCTTGGTGTTGTCCGGATTTTGGGGCCAGAACGCATGATATGAGGTGAAACCTGATAGTGCTGGGGTGCTCTCAGGAGCCTTGAACCAGGTTTCTGTCACAGCACAGACATCGATGTTCTCCATACTGAGAAGGGCCTCGAGTGTGTGCATCTTGAGATTGAAACTTCTGGCATTGAGCAGCATTACCCTTAGTTTTTTTTCCTTTTTTGTGTTCTAGGGTGGTAGGTTTAGAATTTGAGCCTTGCCTAAAAAGGCACTATGGGGGTGGCAAGAGCCTTTGCCAATATCCGGAAGCCTAGGGGTGACAGGTGCAAGCCGTCCCTTGCGAAGCAGCATGGCTTGTCCAGCATGTCATCCCAGGCAGACAGACATTGGATCCCCTTTGAATGACACCAGAATTTAAGCCAATCATTAAAGCTGATCATCTTATCACTGTATTGTGGCATCATTCTAGGTGAAGGTAGGATACTGCTCAAGGTCAGGGTCATACCTGCCTGGGCTACATAATCAGAGAGCTCCTCAATGTCTCTTTTCATGTAGTCCAAGGAGGTACATCTCAGGTCGTTGACACCAGCGTGGACAATGACTGAGTCATACTTGTACCTGCTGTTGAGAGACCTGAGTGCTTGCGTTATGTGGCGGATTCTAGCGCCCGACAGGCAGCTTACTGTGACCTTCTCCTTACTCGGTCTGGTGAGCGGGACGTCAGTGTGTCTGACTATGGAGTCACCTATGACAAGTATGTTTGGTGTTGTATTTGGCCTTAAGGGCAGTGACTGCTTTGCACACTGATTTTGTTGTTTATGTGTTGTTTGTGTGGTGTATTGAGTTTGCAGTTGCTTGGGTGTCTGCTTTGGAGGCCTCTGCTGTTTAGGTAAATATTTACTCAGAGCCTCCGAGTATGTCTTAGTGTGTTTATGTGTTTGATTCAGTGGTGTGGTTGAGTTATGTGAGACTGGTATTGTGGTGTGTGTAGTTGCCTTCTCCTCCTGCCTGGTCTTGCCAGTCCTGAGTTGAGAGAGCTCAGCCTCCAGTCTGGCTAAATAGCTGCATCTCTCACAAGTGTAGTGTTACGTGGGAGGAGGAGAGGGTTGTCCGTGTCCATGAGGCAATTGTAACATTGTCTCAGAATTCCCAGATTCACCAACTGGGCAGGAGAGGACACCAGCATCTGACCCTTCGACACAGGGTAAGCATAGTGAGCCTCCAACTGTATTACTGGATTTGGAAGTTATTAATAAGCTCTGATTACTTGAGCAAAGGCAATGCGATGAGGAGTAGGACTTGAAAATGGTTTGTGGAGAAGGGCATATGTTTATGGTTTCTGTATTATTTTTTGTATTATTTTGTAGGCAATCAGAAGTCAAGTGAATGTAAGGTGATTAGGTAGTTCTAGCCAGCTGACCTTCTTCAGAGTTAGGCAGTGGTGTGTACTGTTGGATACATTAGCTGCAAACTTGGCTATTTTGTCAAAGCTGCCTCTAATTTATTTAGCAGTGTGGCTTGAATGTTGGTTTACGGGTGATGCAAAGAGAAGGGAGAGGGTTGGAAGATGCTAAGGATTTTCTTGATAAGTCTTTGAGGTGGGGGTTTGTTTTGGAGGAAGCCCAGTTTATGATAAATTTTCTTGATGGACTGGGTAATATGTAGTTCACTTTTTTAGTTTAATGTCTATTATGACTACTAGTATTTTGGTATTTGTTGCAGTTTCTATGGTTGTGGTATTTGTTAAAGTAATATTAAAGGGTGTACATGTTGTTGAAACAGATCTGGGTATGAAAAGCATTTTTTGGCATTTAGGTTTAGCTGATGAGACTTTAGCCATAATTTTATAGAAGTGAAGGAGTCTTGGGTCAGATGATAGTGGCATCATCAACATACTGTATCAAAGTAGTTAGCTAAGGTGATCTACCCATATTGATAGTGCTACTGCAGCAGTGATCAATATGATGAACATAGTACAGTTGTGTAAGTTAAACTGTTACCATAACAGTAGATGTCTGAATGATCACTGCTTCAGTAACCTCTCCCTCCCTCCAAATCCCTTGTTTTTGGTATTTTTTTTTTATGCCAGGGTGTGGACGTTTATTTTTTTCTTGTTCCTATCATTGTAGTTTCTGCTGGTTTTGTGTCCAAACTTGTCTTTTAATCTCAAGCTGCCTAACAGTTTGGGTGTGTTGAAGGTATTCTGAAGCTTTGCAAACTAGCAGGTTGTTATAACCTTGGCAGGGTATGACCCATATACCTATGTCTATTGCAGCAGTGGTCATTCAAACATCTACTGTCATGCTAAATTCAACTTGTACAACTTTACTTTGTTTAAGATAACTTCAAAGTAACATGACAAAAACTGTAAGAAATTGGTAGAGGAGCTCAGTATTTCGCAGCTTGGCCTGATACTGTTAATAGGATGAAGTTGCTGAAATGAAATGGATAGCTACTCTGCAAGCAGATAAAATTCCAGGACTAAATGGTGCAGTCCCTTTAAAACTGAAAGTTTGCAAAATGATACAGAGTCCATATGTTTTATTGGTTGATTTGTTCTTTGAAAAGTTTTTAAACACTTTGATTATTGCTTGTTGGATAGATCTGATGAACAGCTGAGTATGTGAAAGCACTTCTGTCCTTTGGAAGCCTTCTTTTATTTGTTTTTATTAAAATGTATGTTTTTAGCAGTGTTAGTTGGACTGATTTTTTTCACTTCAGTTGTTTCATTTTGTATCGATGACTGACTTTTAGTTTCAGTTTGTTCATTTCTATTTGGTACATATACATATCTTATAAAGCTCCTTTAATATTCTGTTGTATGTTGCATGTTCTTGTCTCACTAGTGCTCTTTCTGCCATCTCATTAAACCATAATTGCTGCTTATATATTATCTTCTAGATGTCTATATGTTTCCATCAAGCTACTTGTGTCTGTGATTACAATCTCAGTTTTTTGCTAGAATATACAATGTGTTGCAATGTCCTTCACATTCCATGTTTCAAACTTCTACTAGTAGCAGTGTTGGCTAGTGGCATCAGAGCAAGGGAGATGCAAGTGACAAATGAAGGGTCAAAGGAATGAGATGTGCCTATAGTTTAGCAAGCAGCTTAATGACTGTTTAACTGTGATCCAGAAACATCTATTTTCATTTAGTGACTGCTCAATACCCACTCAGTATAGCAAATTTATTGACTGTATACAATGCTGGTCCAATGTTTAACAAATATAATAAAAAAAATGACCACAGTAATGTATTTCAGCTTGGTCTATGCAAATACATACTAGCTCTGCCATTGTAGAACAATTATTCTTTATTAATGTTTTCATCAATGCATAGCAGTGTCAGTGCTCAGTGCTTCCCCACAAAATGCAGCTACTTCATTCACATAGTATTATCAGATAGCCGATTCTTATCAAATAGATGAGTAACAATGGCTATAGTAACAAACATTATGTTTTTCTTGCCTGACACACACACAATGCATCCCACTGCCACCCCATTCCATACACATTTGGCCAATAGCCAATTTTGATCAAATGTATAAGTAAATAAATAGCCATAGTCAATTTCAGTTTGTTGCTGTCAGAAGCATACAGTGCAGCCCACTATAGTCACATATATACACATATACATACATATAAACTAAAAACTTGCTGCCAATTACAACCACTTTACTGGATGCATATACTTCAGATGTTTTCAACCAAGTGAATGTGTAAATACATAAATAATCACAGTAATACATTTCAGCACATTTCTGTGTGATACATACAGTGAAACACATTACAACTGCTGCACCCACACGTGTACTCTCCAATTACACTTCTTTATCAATGCTGTCTGATACATACAATTAAATCTACTACGACTCTTCCCATGCTTGTCTGCACACACATGCATATAGAGTTGTCTACCAAATACAAGTACTTTAGTGTCTTCCTCAATTGTCTAATTATGATTGAATAAATAAATATATAAGTAGCATCCATAGTAATATATTCAGCTATATTCTTGCTGACAGATGAATAAAGTGCAATACAATTCAACCCTCTCATAAAAAGACACACACACACACAGTATTAAATGTATACACACAAAAATATATATAAATATATACATATATATATATATATATATATATATATATATATATATATATATATATATATATCTTTATGGATTCCATATGTTAGGAGAGTTGTTTCTTCGATCTGATAATTCATTGCAAGATGCCAGCATTTGTTTGTGGGTTGCATTACAGCGGGAGTGGTCCAACTGGGGGGGGGGGGTGCAGCAGGGTTTGCCCTTGCATAAAATGTTTTTTAGCTCTTTTTTTTTTTTTTTTTTAATAAAAGGGTTTTGTCTATTTCTGGAAAGAGTAGTGCATCCTGATTCAGTGAGTCAGTGATGTAGTGTCATATATTCATATATTTGTGTGTGTGTGTCTCTCTCTCTCTCTCTCTCTATATATATATATATATATATATATATATGTATGTATATAAAACACACTCACATTGATATATTGCCAAATTGTCCTAAAGCTGGCTGGCAGCAATTAACCTAACCAGAATCATCCTAGTTAATCCATAAGGGTGCAGAGTGGCAGGCACTATGTACCAATTATAATAATATTAACAATAATAAATGCATGTATTTAATGAAAATATAAAAGCAGGTGTTTTCTCATGCTCATAACTCTAAGTCATTCCACAGCTTCCTTCACTTTCATCAAGTACAAGTCACTTGATGCAGTCTGATTCAGTAGGAAATGCTCACCACTGCTTCTTCCAGCAGCCCAACCAGCCTCCTTTGATGCACTGCTTTTACAATAATAAAATGAACAATCAGAAGGCTGGTTTGGCTTTCCTACTTAATGGCAATAAGTGTTGGTTGTGTTAGAACATTCCTGTTTTAACAGAAATTATATCACACATACAACATAGCATGCATGGAGTACTGGTTCTCCAAAATGAGAAAAGTAAACTGTTTTGTAAATAAAACAAATACAAATATAAATTTTTTGACATTTTTATCGGGGAGGGACTGCAGTCTAGCTGCTACTATCATGAGCCACTCCTGACTCTTATTTAACTATTTAACTCCATCATTAATATGGCATCAGTTATCAGGAAGGAAATGGGATGACTTTTTTATTTTAATTGACAGTTACAGGCAATGAAGTGCTACTGCTGCTTGACAACTCATTTTCCCATAATGCCTAACAAAATTGCTGCAGTGGAATAACCATCCCTAGTATCTAGGATCTTCAGTTGTAGACAGCCTCACATTTCACAGTGTGATATTCTTAATCATGTAGAGCCTTCATGAGCAAATGCTTGATATTTTGTAGACTTTGCTGCCAATGGTATGTCTCGCTGTCTTGTATACAGAAGCCAGTTGTCACATAGTTGTCATGTAGCAAGGTACAGGCCAGCGCTTGCAACATCACATACCATAAATCTAATATAGAGTTTCTCTCCCTGTAGGATACAGTAACTGAGTCTTTTTCACAATCACAAGTAACTGACTAATTGTGTAGATTCAAGACTCTTTCATCTTCTTGTTCTCACCTTCAAAGCCAGAGCCAAACACTCCAGGGAAACGCACATGTACTATAGCTAACCATCACAAATGACCAGCTGTGTCTAGCCAACTCTTTTCTCATACACATAAATTCATTAAATCAAAAAATGAAAATAGATACTAAAATTACAATTCAGGCAGTAATATATATATGCACACACACAATTAAGCTGGTATTTTATATGGAAAATGAATGTATGTTAAGTGTTTATTTCCCCTTTCTTTAGGGATATATGGACATTTATCTTCTTCTGCTGAAAATATGATGTATAAGAGGTTCTGTATTTTTAAGATTTTCTTTAAGATGAAACATTTTATTTAATTATTTATTTTTATATTGATTTTCTAATTCAAAAACATTATTGATCTTTCTGATAAGTACTGTGTGACTGTTTACATCCACTAATACCATTGTTTTACTCCTTCACTTACATTTTATATATGTATTCATTTAATTACAATCAAACATCTGAGGTGCATAGCTTAAACAAAGTATTTGTTTATTCTTTCCATGGTCCTCATATAACTTCACATTAATTATCATTTTTAATGCTTCATATTGTATCATAAATACTCTTTCCCAACATTATTATCATACTATATTCTAAAACACACAATTCATAATGCCCACTACCTCCCATTTTTTCCTAGGGCAAGTAGTTTCTTTATTATTTTTATATATCATACTGGCTTTGACAAGTAACCTTCCTGAATAAAGCCTCCATAAAAGTCTTTTTTTTCTCCACTACTTCCTTATATTCTTTCTTTAATGTTATTCCATCTTCTTGAAATTCCAACTTTTGTCATTATTCATCCTCTCTATAGTATATTCTGTAATATTCCTATGTCATTTCTTCTACTGTTTGCTATATTCTCTATTTTCACCATCCATGAGCATAACAGACTGTATATATTTTAAAATGCTCCTGTTTTATTTTTCTTTCCCTCTTTGATCTACTATATTCTCCCACAAAAATATTTTTTAATATCAACTGCCAAAGCAAATGACATCTCTTTTTATTGCTTATGATAAAACATAGTATAAGGAGGTAAAAACACTCCTAGCTTCACAAAATCTAAACATCTTTTCATTTTACTTTGCTAATAACTGGATTCAGCCTTGCCCTCTTGTAAAAAAGAATTCAAAAACAGCATTTCCTTTTCTTTTTTTTTTTTTCAAAACAGGTTGATTGTTTTAACATATAAGAGAAATATCATAACAATTTTATACAAGTAATTAAAATAGGTATTATTATAATATTCAACAAAACAACTAAAGTATTTACAAAGACATCCACTACAATCAGATCAATTAATTAAACTAAAATACCATGCTATTGAAATTAAAATTTTTTAACAAATTTTGTAAATTATCCCATACAATAAAATAAGATGTTTTTCTATTTGCTCTAGTCCTAATTGTGTTTATTTCCATATGGCACACTATATTCATAACATTTTTAAATTCATTAAACGAATGAGGTGTATCTGAAATCCAATTTCTAGTTATTATTTTCCTAGCCACTGCTAGAATAGACCATAACAAGGGAAGCTTAACCTTTTTAACACTTTGAGGTACAGGTGTGTTGAATAATATAAGAGATTTAGAAATAATGAAATTATCTGTAAAAAGAGCCTGCAAAAATTCATTAATTGACTTCCAATATTCTTTCAATTTTATACAGTCATAAAACATATGAGCCCAGTCAGCATTAATTTCTACATTACATCTCTTACATAGATTATCTTTATTATTTATTTTATTCACCATCAAAGGTGTATAAAAAGATCTATGTAAAAATTTCCATGTATAAAGTCTCCAGACAATGGAAGACGTTCTATAAGCAGATTCCAATATATATTGTTTATCTTGTTGATTTGGTGGGTCCCCATTAATAGAAGTGAAATAATTCCAGTATGAATCTACACTGTAAAAATTTTCTTGTCTGATAACTTTATGTATGTATGAAAGTTTACCTTTATCAGAAACTTTATGTTGTAAATTTAATATCAAGTAATCAATCAGTGTTGGAATAGATTCTTTAACAGTTATAGACATTAAATCTATTTTATTAATGAGATGTTATCTAAAGGTCTGAACCTCTAACCAGCAAGTTTCTCTTAGATCAAATTCTTGTTTTAAGAAATCTAGATTTTTAACTTTATTATCAGATATCAACTGATACCAGTACTTTAGATCATTATCTATAGCTAAATGAGTTCCTTCAGAAGTAGATGACAAAAGCATACCCTGAGTATACATTATAGGAAATACAATAAAATTCCATTCCCTATACTTAGGGTGCATGAATATAAAGTTACGATAACTAATAATAATATTTAATGGGTAACAAACCATATGTTTAGGTGTAATAGGTGAAGTACAAAATTCCTTTAGTAACCATAACATGGAGTTATTTACAATCATATTTTTATGTGTTAAGGAGATTTTCATGAAGTGTATACTAATTAGCTCCCAATAATCTTTCCATTTTGTGACATATGACTGATCTATTAATAAAGTAATAACTTTTACAATAGAAGAGATAGTATATAAATTAAAGTCTAGAAAAGAAATACCCCTTGAGACCAGCTATTAGTATGTTTCTTTAATGCAATCCTAGGTCTATTAGGTGCCCATAAGAAATTTAACATTATTGTGTTCAGTTTCTTGATAATTATTTTTGTAGGTGGAAGTATTATTGATTGTATTAAGTATAAAATCTTGGGGAATATTATCATTTTAATAATTGTAAGTCTCTCCTCCATAGTAAAAACATATTATTCCAGGTATTAAAAGATTTTGTATATTAAGAAAACAGGTATTATAATTATTATATATAATAGATTTAATATATTTAGATAGTATTATACCTAAATAAGTTATCTGACCTGAATTGGGTACATATTTAGTAAAATCACTAATGAGAATATTTTTTCGTGTATATATAGGTAGTATTTTAGTTTTTCTTCATTGAATATTAAACCAGAAATACTTTTAAAATTCATCATGTTATCAAATAGAGACTGTATAGAAGAATTAAATCCTGCTGATGTAATTAGAACATCATCTGCAAAAAGATGAATTTTGGATGTTGTATTTTCATCTATTTCAAAACCCTCTATGTCAGTACTGTTTCTGATCAAATTAGCCCAAGGCTCCATTACTAAAGTGAATAATAGTGGAGAAAGTGGACATCCTTGTTTTGTACCTTTAAGAATGGGTATTTTTTGTGAAACATATGTTCCTACCTTAATATAAGCTAACGTTCCTTTGTATAAATGTTCAATTAGATTTACAAATGCATCCGAGAAGTTTGTGCACTTCATTAAGGTAAACAGATAGTCCCAACTTACTGAATCAAATGCTGAACTTATATCAAGACTAATAAGTGTTAAATCTTTCTTTTTCCTATTTGCAAAATCTATTAATGTTAAAGTTCTTCTTATATTATCAAAAGTATTTCTATTTACAATGAAGCCTGTCTGATCTATATCTATAATGCCGGGAATGATTGTCTTCAATCTATCAGCAAAGATATTCATAAACATTTTATAATCAACATTAAGTAATGAGATGGGCCGATATGAAGAACATCTAGTTGGATCTTTATTAGATTTTAAAATTGGCGAAATAAATGTATATTGCCAAGATGGGGGGAGTTATTAACTCGGTTTGGGCCAAAATAAAAACCTTATGTATTAATGAATATGTATTTTTAGAAAGGATTTTATATATCTCTGGTATAATACCATCATTACCCGGTGCTTTGTTTGATTTAAGCTTATTTATTTGTGTAATAACTTCTGTATATGAAATACTCTTGTCCAATAGTTTAATCTGTTTTTTATTAAGCTTTTTATTCATATTTGTGGTTATAAACTCCTTTATTTTATCTTTAGGTTCCATGTTAATATTATTATGGTTAATTTTGTGAAAGTGATTTCTAAATTCATCTAGTATTTCTGGTATACTAGAAACATTCTTCTTTTTCCTTAGAGAAAAGATTTCTTTGATATGGTTTTGTTTATTCAACCTTTTTGTTTTATTTTTAAGTCTATGTAAGTATTTGGGGCTTACTGAATAAGACAAAAACTTGTAATTCTCTAAAGTTATTTTAACTTTATGAGTTAAAATTTCTTTGTATTTCTCATTTAGTTTGTTTATTTCTTCAATAACTTTCTTGTCCATAATATTTTCTTTATTATTATGTTTATAAGAGTCTAATTTACTTTGAATATCTAACAATTCCTTATCCCAAGATTTCCTTTTATTATTATACCATCTGATACTTTGTCCATATAGATATGATTTTAAGGCATCCCAAACATAAACAATGGAGACTTCAGGAGTGTTATTTATGTCTAAAAAATGTTTTACTTTTGAAAGTATATATTCTTTATAGTCTTTTAGTTGAGTTAAGTATGCTGGTATCCTTTTGATCTGAACATTATGAGTATTTTTTATCATGAATTCAAAAACAATTGAATTATGATCAGATATAGGACATGAAATGATTTTGGAATTAATTAAATCTGTTACCATCTGGTTAGAAATAAAGACCCTATCTATTTTTGAATAAGTTTTGTATCTGTTAGAAAAAAGGTGTATGGTAATGATTTTGAATCTATCTGATTATTAATATCATTCAAATGATAAGAATTAGCAAAATCCTTTAAATGTTTTGCATTAGATGTAATTCTTCTCTTTCCTATAGTGGTAGTATCACTTTCATGTAGTATACAATTAAAGTCACCAGCTAAAATAATATCTCCTATAGAGAATGATATGATCTTATCAAGATGATGTTTCACTGTATTAATACCAATTCCAGGTATCCAATATACATTAATTAAAGTGTAAGTCTTCCCATTAATTTGTATTGTAACCATACAAAACATTCCTTTGTCATCCTGATAAGACTTAATGGTTTTAGGAATGGGCATACTTTTATTCCATAAAATAGCCACTCCTCTTTTTCTGAGTGTGCTCTGAACTAACCAATACTGTATATTTGTTTGTGGCTAGTTTATCAATATATTTTTTCAAGAGATGGGTTTCTTGTAGGAAGACTAAGTTGGCCTTATGTAAATTAATGTATCTTATTAGGCTTGCCCTTTTACATGGATTATTCAATCCATTAATGTTTAAAGAAATTCCTTTCAAAGATGTCATTTGGCATTTTTCAAACTTAAGAATCTTATGATCAAAATAACAAATAACAAGATAAGTAATGTTACATCTCCTCCTTTCGGTGTACCTTTAAATATAGCTGTATTTATTGAATCTCTTATGGGATTTCGTATAGGATTCAATTTTGTTTGTAGTGACAATGAATGTACAAAATATATTGTGGATGTCAAAACTATATACAAATAACAATGAACAAGTGAAAATAATGTAAGGATTAAACCTTGCATCCAGCCTGGAGTTATAAACTCCAACTTAGAGTAGTATTTATCACTCAAGTTAACCCCCTACCCTAAGCAGCAGTACATCAGCTACCACCTTATCAATTTAATACTAGTTATATTTAACTGAAGTTAACAGTTTTCAATTGAATTATCTAGCAAGACAAGACTACACATTTGGTAAAACAGCATCATATAAACTAAAATAAACCTTTTTTTTTTTTTTTTTTTTTTTTAAACTGTTCATACTACTATATACATCCATGTAATATAAAACACTTGTATTCAAATAGCATTCAAATAATCTTGATGTTAGAAATCAAGAGGAGAGAAAAATAAGTTCTAACATTCATTTAAATCAAAAACTTTGGCTAATATGATTCAGACATTACATATATTAGGATGCATCTATTTTCTGTCATGTAAATACAGTTAACAGCTTCCAAAAAAAACCTTGAATTGCTTGTATATGAGCATTTACTCAAACTCATTATTGCCAATAGAATAAAATATTGTATTCATAGAAATTGTTATAAATCATACTTCATAGTTAAGCAGATTCTCAGAAACATTTATATACATATCTATATACACACACATACACACACACACACACACACATATATATATATATATATATATATATATATATACATACACACATACACACACATATACACATATACATATATACATAGATATATATATATATACACATGCATACACACACACACATACACACGCACATACACACACACACACACACACATACACACAAACACACACACATACACACACACACACACACACACACATACATATATATATATATATATATATATATATATATATATATATATATATATATCTGATCTCACTGAGTTGTATCTTTACTGAGCACCATCTTACATTGCTGTCCCTTCAATAAATCTGTCTGCTTTATACAAAATAATGCACAGCAAACACATTTTAGTAACCAGATTTTACAAACATGCTATACTACTGCTTTAAATATATCACATGGCAATTTCTTCCAGTATAGAGTTATAAAATTATGTATGCTTGTCAATCAGATGAATTAAATGAGTTATAGTAATGTATATGTTTGGGACATAGGTTTTTAACACATATTATTAATCTGCTATTCCTGTATCTGTGATGTGTCAGTGTGATATCTAGGTCAAAGGTGAGACCAGCTGCTTTCAGCTTCTCTGTGAGAATTCTGAGAGTTGAAGCTTTTGAAGTAGCTCATGGACACTGTGCATGAGACAGCCCACATCCCAGATTGTCTCTCTTAACATTTTGGCGGGAAACTTATTAAAACTAGTGACAAACATTCATTTAGCAGTGTAAATGCATCTAAACATGACAAAACCTTCACAATGCATTCTACAGGTTATTACAGACTCTATGTAAGTGAAATCAAGCCCAAAATTATTAATAAGTAACAAAACTAAACATTTTTGTCCCAACTCAACTCCTATGCGAATCTTATTATTTACTGTGTCTATATGATCAAAAGTATTTCTATATATTAATAAAGAAAAGAAAAAGAGAGTAGAAAGTAAAAGGGTGTAAGGCAGAAATAAAAAAAAATGTAAGAGAAAGCTATAAGAAGTATATACAATAGAATATTACTTACTGTTTATATTAATAGAGTTAAAAATAAAACATATTATTTACTATGATTTAGTTCTAATTATTATTAGTTAAAGCATGACAGATTATTTACAAACAAGCATAAGCAGTGTAATCAAGAAAGTATAATTAGGTAGTGTCATTCCTGTATCTGTGATGTGTCAGTGTGATATCTAGGTCAAAGGTGAGACTAGCTGCTTTCAGCTTCTCTGTGAGAATTCTGAGAGTTGAAGCTTTTGAAGTAGCTCATGGACACTGTGCATGAGACAGCCCACATCCCAGATTGTCTCTCTTAACATTTTGGCGGGAAACTTATTAAAAACTAGTGACAAACATTCATTTAGCAGTGTAAATGCATCTAAACATGACAAAACATTCACAATGCATTCTACAGGTTATTACAGACTCTATGTAAGTGAAATCAAGCCCAAAATTATTAAGTAACAAAACTCAACATCTTTGTCCCAACTCAACTCCTATGCAAATCTTATTATTTACTGTGTCTATATGATCAAAAGCATTTCTATATATTAATAAAGAAAAGAGAGTAGAAAGTAAAAGGGTGTAAGGCAGAAATAAAAGAAAATGTAAGAGAAAGCTATAAGAAGTATATACAATAGAATATTACTTACTGTTTATATTAATAGAGTTAAAAATAAAACATATTATTTACTATTATTTAGTTCTAATTATTATTAGTTAAAGCACGACAGATTATTTACAAACAAGCATAAGCAGTGTAATCAAGAAAGTATAATTTGTTTTGAAAAAAAGAAAGTATAATTAGGAATAGCATTTGAAGAACATATAAACTTTTTACAAGGAATAAATATTACTGACCTTATTTTTCCTCTTTAGAAAGAGAAACAAGTTAAATCACAGCTTGCCATTAAATCTCCAGATATTTTGACTAGTTATGAAACAAAACATTTCTTTGCACACAGAAAATAACTTTGATTAAATCTTTTTCAAAATATTTGTTGCTTCTTGGAAATGCAGGAACTATATTTAAAAAGATTAATAATAAAATAAAATGATGAGAGAGAATTAAAAACATAGTACAAATCATTTGTTTTTTAGTCTCTTCTTCTTCTCTGAAGTCTTCCACGAAGTTTCAGTTGCCAGTCTCTTTAACGAAGGACTAGCCCATTCCATTTCTTCTATTTTTTCCAAAATTTTATTTTTTTTGATAAACAGTAAAGCAGAGTCTAAGTCATCGAAAATTTTAGGACCATCAGGAAGGAAGATTTTAAGCTTGGCAGGAAACAGAAGGTATGTTTTAAACTGTGCTTCACCTTATTAGTGGCAGAAAAAGTTTTCTTTTAGCTAATACCATGGAAGAATAGTCATTGTCAAAACGCACAGTTGTTTCATTAATCTTAACAGGAGCTTTAGCCCAAGCAGATTTAAGAACCATCTCTTTATCAAAAGATGATAGAAATCTAACTATAACTGATCTAGGATAGTTTTGTTAGAGTTAGTATTAGCTATAGATCTATGTGCTCTTTCGATACCAAAAGAGAATGCTTCTGGTAAATCTAAAGTTTTAGGGAGCCATGTTGTTAAAAAAGAAGTAATATTGTTACCTTCAATATTTTCTGGCAATCCAAAAATCCTAATGTTATTGCGCCTAGATCTATTTTCCAGGTCATCCAGCTTTGTTTGTAAATGTGTATTTTGTTTCAGCAGAAACTCAATGTTGATTTCCTCTTCTTGTATTCTATTTTCCATGTCATTCACAGCTTCTTCTATCCCTGTCATCTGGATCTTCTGTTGTTGCAGGTCCATATGTAACAAGTCTATTTGTTTTGTATTTTTTTCTATGAAAGTGTCTATTTTAGTATCCATTTTATCCATCTTAGCAGTAAGTTGCTGGACTATAATTATCAGAGACTGAAGTTCTTTCTTGATGCTGGAGTCTTGAGAATTTGTCTTACTGGAACTCATTTCAGACTGATAAACTGACAGGAAAATTTCCAAAGTAATTTCTGACAGGAATATTATTAAGATTTCCTTTCTTTTTTAGATAGAGTTCAAGAACTATATAAAACAAACATATTTAGAAAGAAAATTACTTCAAAAATTAATTTTTTAAGTAATTAATTCCTGTCAATGTAATGAAATTGGTGGAGCTGAAGAAATCTGCTGCTATCCTGTGTTCATCCTTGGCCACGCCCCCATTGCATCAGCATTTCCTTTTCTGATTATCTTATTAGCAAATACAATCTGAGTAATGTACTTTCTCCTTAAGTGTTTAATTTATTAAACAATTATTTATGGGTAACTTAGCTTAAAGATCCTATATAAATTCACAGTTTAATTTTTTTTCTGCTGATCACTTCCTTCCATTTCTTTTCAACCAATTCCTAATTCTCCAGCTTTTTAAATAACTGCATAATCCACCTTTTATGTTTTGTAACTATTTTAAAGTCATCTGTGTACATAAACAATCTGGGAATACAAACCTCTTCCACTACCTCAAAATAAATAAATATAAATGTTGTTACATATTTTCTTTCCCACTGTACTTAATAACTTACTCATTATTAAACAAACAAATAAATCCATTTAATGCACTCTCTTGCTTTCCTCCTTTTCCATGCTAATACACTCCCTCTCCATCCATTAATTAGTGATGAAACCAGTGATTTATCATATTCTCCATTTAAAAATGTATACATTTCCTTCCAAATCCATACCTTTTCAACATATCCCATATCAACCCTTGCAGCACATTATTATATGCTTTTATTACTCTCTATATATCCTCTACTGCTACATTAATCAGAATTGAACATTCTAGTACGTTTGCTATACCTTATTTTCCATTTTCCATACATTTACCCATTTGTTTTATTCTAACATGTATTTTTTTTTCATTATTATCCCTATTACATGTGAATTATAGGCATCACACTTCATATATAATTTCATAACAGAATGTACCATCATGTCTTTTTGAATCCCCTTCTTCCAAGTATTAAAACCTCCAAGATATTTTTTACTTTATGAAACTCATAACTTGTGCCATTTTTTCCAGAGCACACTGATGATGTGAACTACTTTTAAAATTGTATTTAACTCTTCCACATATCCCTTTTTCCATTACTTCTCTATTTTTACTTCCTGGTTTGATACTTTCCACTGCTTTCTTTCCATACTCATCTTTTTTATACATTTTCTACAAATCTAGTAATTACCTTTATAATCTCATTCTGTTTCTTCCTTCCCTCTCTTTTCACCAAGGAAGCACTGAATTCTATTTTATTTTAGCATCCATTTTTAACCAACAAAGGTAATGCATCCCATTTTTCCTTTAGTAAATCACTCATTTTTTCAAAGCTTCCATGTTCTGTTTATTAAAAAAAATCCATTTACAATCATTCTTAAATATCGTATCTCAAAATATCTGTACATAGTTTTATAAGCTTTCTAGATGCATATTCCATTTATTATTCTTTTTTTTCCTTCCTCACATATTCTTTCTTGTACTTTTCATTAAAAGCCAGACACAACACCATAACATTTTCATAGAAATCTCTCATTGTAATATGCTCAGTTCAATTTCCTAATCCTTTCTGTCCAGTGCTCCTTATAGATCACTACACTGTTTCCCTTTTTATCCTTATGAAAAACTACACATACCCCACAATGATCTGTAAACACTTCATATCTTTTGTCCCTTTTTATTTCCTCCAAAATCTTTGAATACATAAAAGCCCCAATATCTGTCTTTATTTTATTCCTACTGTATGCAAAATCTCTACATTTTCCTGATTATAACTCTCCTGCTTTATTTTTTCACAAAGTTTCTTACCTGTTAATATTTTCTTTTTTATCTTATATAAAAATTAAAACAACCCATTATTATTAGAGATGTATCTGCTACTAACATTGCTTTACTTCTTCTAGCAGCTCTACTCTTTCCTCATTGTTTGGACTTCCAAACAGCACTACTATTCAAATTAATTTCATACATGTTTAAAACATCCACTACTAACATCCTTCCATGCTTACTTCACATAATATTCTTTATGACTACCTTATTCTTTTTATACAAAAATAATACCTGAATACATATCTCTCCCTAAAACACAGAATGCACCTTACCATTTTCTTTTAAACTCTTCTATTTTACTCTGGCAAAAAACACTTTGCATTCAACAAAATTATTTTATCATCTGTTATGTGTTTGCCAATGTAAAGACTGCTAATCTTTGTAAGCTTTCAATAAGGCTATTCATATTGCAGGCCAAAAATAGTCAAATTACTTAAAACTTTATTTTAATTTTCTTGCCCTTCACTTTTTTTTCTTTTTATGAACTTTTTTTTTTATACTGTACACCCTTCCCCCCTTCCTGTAAGCCTGTAAGTTTTGTATTTACCATCATGCTTTCCTTCTGTTTCAAAATGATGCAATTTGTTATTCATATCTTCCCATACCTCTTACTCTGGGATTTACCTTTCTTCTTGCTCATTTTGATTATTGATGGTCGTACCATTTTGTTTTCACTTTTCAGTACACCACTTTGTCTTTCCACATTTTTACTATCTTACAATCAATTCCACTAACACTTCTATTATACAATGACTAGCCATTAATATTAAAAAATAAGCATGCTGGTTGGTCAGCCCAGTCAGCGTACCTATTGTAAATCCAAGCATATACCAGTGGAAAAAGGTGCAGTCACCCGGACGTTTTCCATTAATATATGCAACAAAAAATTTACTTTAATTTCATTTTTTTTTTAATAAGCTGACAAAACTGGAGACTAAAACAAATGGCAGAGATGACACAGAGAAAAATAAAAGGATAATAAGGTACATTATATAAAATTAAATAAACATACCTGATTATCCTTGCAAGCCTTTTACTTTGTTAGGAATGCAAGTCCCATATGCATGTACAGTGCATCAGCAATGCTCCAGGATATCAAGGGAAAAATGGAAGGCCACCACAGTGTCATTATACAAAGACATTATTTAAGAAAAGTAAGTAATTTTTTTCTTAAATAATGTTGTTCTATAATAGCAATAACAGACTCTGTGGTGTGGTATATTGAAGATTTACCCATGGTTGGCTTTGTTTAATCACTCGGGCTTCACCCTTGTGATTAAACCACACCAACCATGGGCAAATCTTCAATATATCACACCCACACTGTTGGTTATTGCTATATTAGCATTTTGCTCATCAGTGTATTCATTCTCCTAACATTCTAAAGACATATGCCATTCCCTGCACCTTGAACACTGTAATACATTCTTTCACTGTGTCCACTTTCTTCACATTTTTTGTAACATTTGAATGGGTATTCATTGTTTAAATGATTCATTTTTACCACCTTCCCCCCAAAAAATCTTTTGCCCCCACATGTAACACAAAACATCTATCATTAATAACAATAACACTATGCAAATGAATCGCTTTATCATTTTTTATCAAATTTCAATACAGTCCAAGTTAATATGCCCTTCACTGCTTCCCTCACATAATGCAGCTCTGTTTCTCAGTTTGAATGTTCAACTGCATTTTTTGTATTTCCAGTTCAGTATTTTAAAATGATAATATTTTCTATTTAGACAGTTTCATTTAATTCCTTTAAATACTCCAGTATTGGCTATGCATCATTCCTTTCTCTTTTACTTCAATTTAATCAACTAACCATAGCCCACAAAATCCTCCACCATCCAGAAAAAAAACCTTAGCCCTTAAGGACATTATCCAACCATACTTTACATCCAGATCCCTTCACTCAAACAACAAACTACTCCTCCAAGTCACCAAAGTAAAAAAAAAAAAAAACTCAACAGGTGAATCCCTCTTCTCCAACTATATCTCTAAACTTTGAAACTCTCTGCCCAACCCACTTATGAACACTTCCTCATCTAAACAGTTTAAAGAATTCCTAAAAACCCACCTTACAAGCTCCTGGCTCTGCTCCTGCCACAGCCCAGGTTAGATATACTAAACTCCCTCCAAACCTCCTATACTACACCTTCCCCTCAAACACTGAACCCACTCAACAATCAGCTTACTGATTCTTATATCAGTCTTATTCTCTATCTACTACCAATGCTCAATCGCACTGACATATCTTTGTTTGAAAACTCTATATACTGACATTAAGTATAACCATTCAACATGTATTCAATGTCATTGCTATAATTCCTATTGTTTTATCACTCCTATGAACCATTACTGTTGTAAATAGCCTTATTATAATTACCTGCTCTGTGTTACAAAATTTTTTGATATATTAGAAAATGTAGCAACTTAATGTTTTTTAATATGTATTAACTATACTCAGTACTAAAGACTTTGTACTATTTGATATTGGAGTTTTTCTCCCCGGGCCTCCACTGAAAAAGAACACATGTCCAGATGGACTTTCCCAGTTAACAAATGTAAAATAAAATAAAATAAATAATAATAAATAAATAACATGCACATTTACAATTCTTCAGCATTGTCCAGCAATTTACATACCTCTTGTTCTCAATCTTCCAGTATCTCTATTTACCCATTACAGACTCAAACATCATCTTCATGTGATTTCCTCCTTTACTTCTCTTCAGTAGTTGACATTTTAAAATACTCTCAGCTCAAAAAACTGTGCATTTTTTTCTAGGTTCATTTGATTGCCCTCTCTTATAGTTTCCATTGTATGGTCTCATAGTGCCCTATATTCATTGACACAATTAGTCCACATGTTTTTGGAACTGACTGTCTTCCCTTCTGCTGACAAGGAACATTTGCACTCAATGCCATTTTTCTCCATGTTGCACTACTCACTCCTTCACATTCCCTCACTATTCCATCATAAATTGTAGATGGCTACTTTATCATCTGTTCCACTGCATTATCTTATCTTCTTCTTCTTCTTCTTCTTCTTCAAGACAAGGACCCCGACCTAGACAACATCATATGGACATGTAAAAAGAAAAGGGAAAAAAAAATGTTTTCAGCAATTATCATATGCATCTTACCATGCCCTGCCTCATGCTCTCATACCATCTAGATAACAAGTCTATCTATTTATGGGCATGTTTCATCTGACAGTGTCTGCTGATATAAAGATCCATGTATCCATTCTTCTCTTGAAAAATGCTGGTGAATCTTCTCTCTAAAGCTTCTACCCATATTCATCTGATTCTTTTCACTGGCTTTTTCTTCCTGTTTAAAACAGACTCTGATACTCCAGGTCTCTCTAATTCTTTCTCAGTGTTACCCTGTCTTTGAGTAATGCTTTACCTTTATCACACAGCTAAAGCATTTCTTCCTCTTCCCCCAGTATTCCTTTACTGGGAAATATTGCTAAAGCAGCTATTTCATTGTCATCAGATCTCTCTTTCTCTCTCACTCCCTCCCAGGTCTCTGTAAGCATTCACTGTGGAAATTCATTCTGCTTCAGTTCCTGAGATACTGTCCCTCTTCTTCTCTGGTCTTCACTAATAGGCCTTTTGGAAGTGTCCATACTCCACTGGAGACAGTACTCCCCTGTGGCTTCCTCCATCATTTCAATAAAACCAAATGGTACCAAAATGCAGGTGTGTACAAAAGAAGACCTTAACCAAATCAAATGGTACCAAAAACTCCAATCTTGTGCTTGAAACTAAAGATATTAGTTGCCAGATAGCTTTAGCAGCAGATAAACCACATGTTTAAATGAGTACTGATATACAATTTTTGTTTAAGATGCAAAAAAATTAATCTAATGCATTTCAAGATAGGAATTTTATATATTGTCATTTACTTTTTTAAATGTGTTGTCTGAGTTGTCATGTGACACATCACTTTTTATTTATATTTAAATGGAGGGCTGTTATTACAGCACATGTTTTTGATGAAGACATTTTTACTATTAAAAGGACAGATGTGCTAAAAAAACAATTGTTGATGGTTTTCTTTTGGCTTTGTTCATTTTACATTTAGTCCTCCTTCCATCATTTTGTGTATAATGTCTCCTTGACTTCTATGCAAAGATATGTTGCACTCCAGCATCCACCATGACTTTTTGCCTCTTATTTCTCTGCTGTAAACACGCACAGTTTCTGGTAGTGTTGCAGACCAACATATCTGCCCACTGCCAGAAATTTGAAAAGCTGATGGATGCGATATCCTCAGAGGAGCTTCCTTCACCCATGTGTACAACTTTGCTGAGTTAAGGTGATTCATGCATGCCTAGACCATACGAGCAATACCTTTGAACATTTATATTTGACCCTTTTAAGAAATAAAAAAAAGAAATTCATCCAAACCCATTTGTCATATAGCAATCTGCCCATGCATCTATACCTTCAAATTTACTATGAAATACCTAGGACTGCCCATAATCTTTTTTCCGCAGAGTACTCTCTGTACACATGGAAATTCAAATAATGCACATTTTCCATTACCTCCTTTAGCCAGCTTTATATAGAAGCTAATGGGCCACTTCTAACAAGTCAAGGATGAAAACAATGTCCTACTGATTCCCAATTTCTATGTCTTCACACACTTGGTAATAAGGGCTTCAGTAATATGTTTTATCTGCTTAAGTCTTCCTTACGGTTGAACTACAACTGGTTTGAACTAACACCACCACCACTTCCTGTGAGACTGATATCTCACATGATTTCAGCCAACTGCTTTTGAGACTCATATCTCCACTCTCAGTCATATCTGAACTACCAGTCTCTGAAAGTAATTTAATACATTGTTAGTTTCTTCCTACAGACTCACCCCATCTTGGCAAATGCAAAGTTCACTAATTCATGGTCCACTCTTACACACTGACTACCACTGCTTTGTACCTTTACTCTATTCATAAAATTATTTAAAACTATTACTTTTGTTTAGCTTCTGCTGCTGTAGCGTTGTCGCCTCACAGTAAGACGTTGTCCTGTTCGATTCTCAGTTAAAGTGTCTTCTGTGTGGAGACATGCGTAATTGGGCGTACCTTCATTGAAGGTTGTGCTTCAGAGCTGGCAACTCGGTACGTAAAAATCAACTGTCAATCATTAACAGACCGAAGTTCCGCTGTGGCGACCCCTAACAGGGAAAAGCCGAAAGACACAACAACGACTTTTGTTTAGCTTCCAGTAAAAAAGCTTCACATCTAGGCTACTATCTTGACTTATGTCTCAATAAAACCCCTTAAAAACTACAAATGTAAATATAATCTGTACAACGCAATTTACATCTGAAAAGTGTATGTGCATGTGTGTGTGTGTGTGTGTGTGTGTGTGTGTGTGTGTGTGTGTGTGTGTGTGTGTATGTATGTACATGATTGCAATCTGTAAGAGTGAAAATTTATAAAAATTAATGCTTGTACAGGCTTTTTTCACCCTTTTAGCTGACTTCCATGGGAGCAGTGTCTGTGAATTTGCATTTCACCTGCTCTCAAATTCATGTGAGACATTCATGTTATGTATGTAGACATAATATAACAAATTTTCAGCTCACTACATGATAGTTAAACCTTTAAACATAATATTTTTTATGAAATAAGCTATCTGCTGAACTTAATGTGGAGTGAGGTGACTAAGAACCAGGTAAACCTCTATGGTGTAATTTTGTGGGGGGGGCATTGAGTTTTGTGTAACACTTTTCAATAAGTGAAGAGAAAACAGGGAATGGCATTTATGGCTATGACAACTAGGAGAATCTCTTATATTTGACATATCCTCATCACCTCATTGTCCAGGTTTATAGCCCAGTATTGATGATAGTTTCCTCAGATCCCTTTCATAATGATTTAAGTATTTGTGCATATTTTTTTCTCTTAAGAGAACCATGATGTGAAGTTAGTTTTACCTGTGTATTGATAGTAGCCAACAAGGGAAAGTTGAGTATATTGGATACATTAATGGTTTCTCACTTCTGAATAGCAAAACTTAGCAAGAAATTCTTCTAAAAGATAGACTAGACACACCATACTCGGATTGTATCACTGCAAACAATTGTGATAATGATAAATCAGTATGCTATGTATCTTTAAAGACAGTTTCCAATTAATTTCAATATTTAAAAGTAATTCATAATTTGTTTGTTTGCAAACCAGAGTGAAGCTAAACATATGGTCCTTGCTGTCAAGAGAATTTGGTATTTAGAATGCATCTAACCTCAGCTCAAGTGGAAATATAGTCTTCAAGCAATACCGCTTTTACTATTTGTTTGCACTTTTGATTTGTTTAAGACCATCAAGGAGTCTAGCAAAACATCCATTCCAGTAGATAAAAAACAGTTCCATTTAACAGAATAGATACTGGCTGATCCTACCTATAAGTAAAAGGTCATAAGTGGTTAGGCTGATCAACCTTTCTTTACATCTCCATACCATGGGAGAAATTTAATAAAGCCTACATGGTCTTTTTTACCATGTAGACATCATGCTGTGCTGCTTACATGAAAGTAAGTAGGTTTTAGATTCAGTAAGTGCTTCTAAGCGGCATGTATGAGCACTCCAACATAGAAACTTCCATGGCTTGCAAATTACCTCATAAGCAGGTTTATCTCATGCAAATGAGGCAGGAATAGCAATCCAGCAAGCAGATAGGCAGCTCTGCATACTCCGTAAAAGAGCCTGTAGTGTACACAGAAAAATTCTGTGTACAGGAATATAGACAGACAAAAGGGGCTGTAAAAATGTAGGTAGATGGACAGAAATGTCATAGCATGCATAGATATGAGTGAAACTATCCTCTGTGTGTGTGACAAATTAAAGGAAATAAGTTAAATTAAATTTATTTATGTTTTATTAATCTAAGCATGTTTGCGCAGCATGCCACAGTGTGCAAACATGTTTTATAAAAATATATATAAAAAAAAAATTGGAAAAAACTAAATTAATATTATGTGACAGAAATGTATTACAGGGACCTGTGTGGAGTATCTGCAATGCTGCATTGGTGCTGTTACTAATGTGGTAGAGCTTTGAAGCATGCAGTTTCCAGGCTGTCAACAAGGATCCCTGTGCAAATGATGTGGAGTTACTGAATAGCACAAAGGGGTAATTGTGTCTGCATTTCCCTTTCATATAGGCATAGAACCATGTTGTTTACAGGGAAGGTAGCTGACATCAGGGGAGGGTGTGTCCAATGACAACTAATATTATTTCAGCCTGTTTGTATGGCATGCCACCTTGCTCAGCATATCCTTCCAGGTGGGTGTGTGCACTCACTTCCAAGCTTTGTTTAGCTAAGGGGAGCGAGTTTCAGCATGTTTGCATGGTGCACCGCCATGCTGAGTGTCGAAGTCTGGAAGGCTGTGTACACTGACTGCTAAGCTTTTTTTTACCTATGGAGCATGCATTTACGCAACACACCACAGTGCTGATTGTATCTAAAAGCCAGTGACATATTTAGTTTTGACCTCTGTTTAACTTAAACTAGAGCTATTGATGTTAATGATATACTAGGCAGGTGGAATGCATCACAGTAGCCAATCACACAGTCAGCACCTACAACAGACAACTATAAAGTATGCACACACCCTACATTCAGATTTATCCCCATACTCTGCACCATTGGAATACAGACTTGGGAATTTTAACTGAGAGTATGCTAAGGGCTGCTGCAGGTCTGCTACATCTGTATATGCTAGATGCTGAAGTCAGTGCTTCAGCTGCTGCTACTGACAATAGGCCTAGACAGAGAAGGAGAAGAGTGTTCGGGCCCAAGGTAACCTTCCAGAAGCTATATGAGATGGAGATTGTAAAGTGCTACAGTGTAGGCAAGGACATAAACTGCTTGAAGGCTGAGTGTTAGCTGAGGTGCTAGAGATCTAAAGATTTTGCTGCCTTTTCCGTGGTATTTTTCTGCTCCTTTTCCAGTTTTGGTTGTTTTGCTACTTGGACAGGGACATACTACAAGAACTCACTGAGATCTGCTGCCCTCAACTTAGATCCAGAGCCAAAAGATGGGGTCAGGAACCCATCCCAGTGGAAACACAGGTATGTGTACCCCTTAGGATACTAACTACAGGTATTTTCCAAAGACTAATTGGGGACATGATGGGGGTCTCACAGGCATCTGCTTCCAGGGTACTCCACCACTTACTGGATGCCATGCTACCACATGCCAGTGAGCCATTTCTTTTCTCATAACCCCTGAGATGAAGACGAGCAATATGCAACACTTCTACTGTGTAGCACACTATCCTGAGGTACTGGTTACCATAGATTGCACTCATGTACACATCAAGTCACCACCTGGTGAAGAGGGAAGAATGTACATAAACTGCAATGGGTACTGCTCCATCAAATGCCATGTTGTATGCAATGCCCAGGGCATTATCATGAATGTTCGTGCTGTCAGCCCTGACAGTTATTATGACTCCCATTTCTGGCATACATCACAGCTGTTCCTGACGTTTGCTGGGGGGGGACATCCAACATGGCCATTTATTGTGGATGCTGGATACACACTAGAACAGTTGATGATGACACCCATTAGAAATGCACACACACACACTCACTGAAGAACACCATAATGAGGCACACACACAAACTGGGAACATCACTGAGTGTGTGTTTGGGCTTCTGAAGTTACAGTTTTGGTGCATTGATATATCTGGTGGAGCCATGCAGTACTCTCCAGCCACATGTGCACATATGTTCATAGTATATGCCATGCTACACAGTATGATCTTGCGGAAACAGCTGCAGCAAGGTCAGCAAAGGGAAGGATACACTGCCTCCCACTAGTGCCTAGGTCATCACAGCCACAATCACAGGAGGACTCAGAGGAGTAACCCTCAATGATGTCCCCGTAGGCAGACTTAGGCTTGCCCAGTATGCCCTGGCTTTGGCTAAGAGACAAAGCATAGCACATTCATTGACAACCTAGGGTCCTAGGGACTGACAGATTACTCCTACTCACATACATATAGTAAAATTGTTGATGCCAGACAAACAACACAACCTGTACCTATCCATGTATTGGCTGTGTACTGCTAACATCACACAGAGTCAGCCCTGAACTACAGTCCTGTCAACTATTGCATTCGCAAGGTAAGTCTCTAATCCAAACACTACCTGTAAGGATTACTATAATATGGTATTGTATGTATGATCTGCTGCATTTATGCAAGGGAATATAGTGGGCTATGTGGACAGAAGTAACATCCACATGGGACTAAAGTTACCCAGTCCAATAGTATGTGTTCCCTAATAATCACTAGGCCTCACGGTGTGAATATTCACCATATCAGTCAAGGGAGATATTAAACAGTGGGGTCACATGATATTTGGACTACTGTCTGTCCTAGCAGATTATGTGCTGTTGTTCCCCCACCCCCAACACAGCATTGTTCCCATATAACTGCTTTAACAGTAAGTCAGCAATGGTATATCAGCAGACAAGGCATTCTCAGGGCTGTAACATAGAACTCGATCCCACACTGTATGTCACACATAATGCAGGAATAACAACGTACATATTCATGCTGTTAATTGTGTGTCTGGCAGCCTGTGTGGCTCAGTTGACTAGGGAAGTTAGCATGGGTGATGGTGTTATTGCTTCTAATCTGAAAGTAGACACAACTTTTGCATGTGGGGTCTTATTATGTTGGTGTTTTCACAGATTGTCAGTCTGTGTGTGGTGTAACAGTATGAACCTCAGTCACATATTAAGTACAGCAGACAGCTGGGGAATACCACGGACATATTGAGTGACATGCAGTACTTCAGAAACGGGGACAGATATCAATGTCTGTAACATACCTCTCAGCTGCTTAGTGCAAGCAAATCTGTTCAAAGCCCGACAAAATGGGGCACAAAGACCAACAAATATGGGCATATGTTAAATACTGCTCTCTCTCATAAACTTAAACAGTTGCTAAAATAACAGGGTTTGTTTCAACAGGCATTTTTCTGAAGGATTTGAAGTTAGAAACTCAAATGTATGTCACTATTTAGTGGCATCAGTCCTAAGTTAATCTAATTGATTTGCCAGAAAACCACACATTTTCTGAGGAACACACCAAAACTATGAGCCAAACCTCTGGACATTCTGTGAAACCCTGGACATTTGAGAGGTATAGTCAGTAACACACACAATCCCAGACTGGAGTACAGGTAAATGTGAACTGGAGTCATTTTATAAGTACTGACAGTCACACTGGGCATGCCCAAACACTTAGTTAAAATGAGCGCAATTCTGTTGCCCCATCATCAGACTGACCTGCTATGTATAGATATGTCTATACATACAGACGTATACATATCCATCTGTCACTATCTCTCTCTCTCACATACATAGTATGTGTATCGCTATGTAGTGTCAGATTGATGTATACTGATATATATATATATATATATATATATATATATATATATATATATATATATATATAGCTATGTATATCACAACGATACATAGACTCTCCCCATATATCTAAATTATACATATCATACACACACAGAGCTACATTTATATATACATCCCTGTTAATTACATAAATATGTGTGTGGATGTCTGTGTTGTCCTACATACCCTAATAATGGTGAGTAAATCTTCAGTATTACACATCTATACTGTTGCTTAAAGGATCCAAACTAAGGGTGCAACAATATATAATACAATTACCTATAGACCCCTGTGCCTGCTGGATGCCACCACGTAGAGAGACATAGGTGAGCAGGTGGTGTAATGTATAATGATGTCAACGCACGCATGGACAGGGCACAGTTTTCCTGCCCACAGGTTTGCCTATCTAACTGCAAGTAACCACATATGGCCATACTGGTAAGTGTATACACATAAGATAATAACAGTTATCCCACTGCTAGGATACTAGATGCAAATAACAGTATGAAGCAATAACACTCTGCAGACCACAGATGCTGTTCAACACAAGCCTAGTTTGTGTAATGCACAAGCACTGTGCCTGCATTCACATATTCAACAGAATCAACATGTGGCATGTACAATAAGTGTTGTGATCTATAAGGAATAAGACTAGATAGGTAGGGCTTCTAATCTCACTCCAGGCTACTTATTGTGCATGTGTGTGTGTGTGTGTGTGTGTGTGTGTGTGTGTGTGTGTGTGTGTGTGTGTGTGTGTGTATCCCCATGCAGAACAACTGTCATGCCCTCATGAGCTATCAACCTGCTATGGTTATGCACTTTTTGGCCCTGTAAACTGATGCTGGCTTCCACACTGCTCTCTTCTACAAGGCCTGGTGATGTCAGCCACCTTAAGACTACCAGCTGACAAGCCATGGCGCATGCAATAAATACATTGATCTATAGTGTGTAAGGCTAGATAGGCAGGGGGTTCTAATCTCAATCCAGGCTACTTGGTGCTTGTGTGTGTTTACACCCCTGCAAAACAACTGCCATGCCCTCATGGACTACCCAATTGCAATGGTTATGCACTTTTTGGCCTTGTAATTTGCTGCTGTCTTCCTGAATGCCCTCTTCTAGAAGGCCCGATGATGTTATCCACCATAAGACTACCAGCTGACAGTGTAGCATCAGATGTATTCTGTGGTATTTGCGATAAATACTGTGATCTTTATTGTGTAAGACTATGATAGGTATGGGTTTTAATCTCAATCCAGGCTAGTGTGTGTTTGATTGTGTGTGTGTGTGTGTACACGTTTAGGCCCTGCTGTCTTCCAAACTGCCCTGTTCTACAAGGCCTGATGATGTCATCCAACTTAAGACTACCAGCTGACAGTGTAGTATCAGATGTAAGCTGTGGCATGTACAATAAATACTGTGATTTATAGTGTGTAAGACTAGATAGCTAGAGGTTCTACCCTCAATCCAGGCTACTTGATGGGTGTGTGTATCCAGATGGCATAAATATGATCACCTTGGTAGCTGAGAAATAGGTAGGGTTTTGCAGTATTTTTGTAGCATGTGATGTACCCCACAAAGGACTGACCACAACAAGGCCTGCTGATGTCATTAAGCAAAACATGTCCTGAATTGATAGTACTAGCAGACATGAGGTGTGTTGCATGCATGACGTACTGTGATCTGTTGTGTGTACCATTACATAGGTAAGTGTTCTCATCTGCATACTGCCAACCTGCACTAAATGTGTGCCTTGGCATATCCTGTACTCAGGGATTGGAACTGGTGCTAGCCTCAATGTGGCCATGTTTGTGTGTGAGCCTGTTAGAGCATTTTACATCATGTTATAGAATCATAGTACATTTGAACCTCACTAACATAATGGCCATACAGCCCTCACAATCATAGACATCTTTATACTCATAGTTACAGGATCAGCACATATTGCCCCAGTCCAAGAGGGATACAGGCAGATGCCCTGTGTTGAGATGACAGTCACCCAGCCAGACATATGGCATATGCTGAGGTGCACTGAGGTGCTCTGTGTGCCATTAGGCAAGGTTCTGTTCCAAGGGTGTGTTTAAGTTTGCTAGACAAATCTCTCTTACAAGCATTTAGTATTAATGTCACATACAAGGTTAATGTTCTTACAGTGAGTTATCCATCTACTATGCTTCCTACAGATAGACAGCATATGCAATCAGCAGCATCACACATCGCCCCGTATGCAAGTCACAGATCACCTCTGAGTGCACTATATGTCACAGGTGATAATGACACTCATTGTAGATGATCCCCATTGAAAACATACTGAAGATGCAAAGTGTCCTTATGAGGTACCATACTAGTACTGCTTGGAAAGGTACATTACCAAATGGCCATTGCACTCAGATATTAACATGCTTAGGGAAGAGTACTTGGAGGTTATGGGTATGTCACCTACAGGCGAATGTGGCCTCAGCTATGTCATATGATTCCTGTCATACCACTGTAAAGACATGGTAATCTGAGGCACATTAGGTGTAAACATGTGTGGCCAGGTCTGTGTGGCCAGTTTGTTCACCCCTGAGTATGTACATCACATGTTGAAACTGATGTGCTACTTACTAATTACGGTGAATGTGGCCTCAGCTATGTCATATGATTCCTGTCATACCACTGTAGAGACATGGTGATCTGAGGCACATTAGGTGTAAACATGTGTGGCCAGGTCTGTGTGCCCAGTTTGTTCACCCCTGAGTATGTACATCACATGTTGAAAGTGATGTGCTACATATTAGGTACATAGGTGTAACTGATGGGAATGATACTATATATCTATATATACATATATTTATATATATATATATATATATATATATATATATATATATATATATAATTGCATGGAGTTTATGGCCATTAGTATGTTAACAGGCATGTGCTCACAATACCCTCTTGCAGGATAGTGACATTCCACAGATACTCTATGGCTGCTCACAATTTGCTGGCATCGACCAACATTGTTAGCCACACTCATTCAGTAGTCACATGTATTGTGGTTGAATGGATTCCAAGCAGTAGAGGACCAAGGACTGTACCTTGTTGAGCATTTATGCTTACAAATCAGCTATTGGAGGCAGATGTCCCTATGTTGCATATGTGTGCCAGCAATGGGTCACTCAGTGACTCCAACAATGCCAGTATTGTGGATAGGTAAGTGGGTGCTTTGTTAATGTTGCCTGAGAAGGGGATATAGTTAGATGGTTTGGCTCTGTCTAGGGGGTTGTATGCCCTGATGTAGCCTCACCCAAGTCCATGGTGACTGCCTCAAAATGTACACCACTTGTAACAGTCATGCTCCCCCTGTTACACATCCAAACTGTGTGCAGTCAACTATGTGCAGAACACATAAACAAACTCTACAACAGAAGAAAGAAACTGTTGCAAAAAAGAGTAAAATCCCATGATTGGAGGAACTCCCTGGTCAGCCTCAGTAAGAAGCTGAAATCCCTCATAAAATCCTCCAAAGATAGTTATGAAAACAAAATTGCCACTGATTCTAAAGACAACCACAAAGCATTCTATAGCTATGTCAAGAATCTCAATGGCAACACTCAGATCTGCTCTGAGTTACAGCACAATGACAATAAATATACAGAACCAACTGATAATGCCAACATCCTGGCAGATAGGTTCAGTGCTAACTTTACCCCCCTCTCACCCCCTAAAGGGCCCATCTTTATACCGGAAGAATGCAAAGTTCCTGTAATCACGGCTGCACAGGTAAAAACCTCACTCTCCAAAGCCAAGAACACAGCATCCATGGGACCTGACAACATCCCAGGCTGCCTTCTACATGAACTATAGAATGAATTGGCACCCCACCTAAGTACCATGTTCAAACATAGCCTCACCTCAGGCTTTTTGCCCATTGAATGGTGCACCGTGACAGTTACCCCACTCCACAAAGGGGGAGCCACAACAGACCCAGGGAACTACCGCCCCATTAGCCTAACGAGCCTCAGCTGCAAGGCCATGGAATGTATCATCATGGAACTCATAAACAAAGACATTGGAGATCTCCAAACTCTGGACCCCACACAGTTTGGGTTTGTAAAAGGAAGATCATGTCTCCTAAACCTGATAGACTTCTTTGAAGTAGTCACCAAAGCCATAGATGAGGGTAAGGTGGTAGAAATCCCTATGTCAAAAGATGGGTTGCCAACTGGCTTATTGACAGAACCCACACTGTGAAAGTAGCAGACTCCAAATCAGACTTCAGACCAGTGACAAGTGGAGTACCACAGGGGTCAGTCCCGGGTTCTCTCCTGTTTGGTATCTACTTCTGTGAAGGACAGGCTAACACAGAAGGTCATTGGCTAACTAAATTCGCAGATGACTGCAAATTAGGAGCCATAATCAAGACTCCTAATGATGTGGACATCCTACAAAAGGGCCTCACTGAGACAGATGCCTGGTGTCAAAGACATGGTCTCAAGCTCAATGCCAAAAAGTGCATTGTCATCCCCTTTGGTAAAAACTCTGTTCCCATGAACTACCACATAGGCAGTAGTCTAGTTAACACCAAAACTGTGATAAGAGACCTTGGGACACAGGTGGACAGTAGTCTCTCCTTTGATAATCACATCACCACAGTGGTCAGGAAATCCTTCTACATGGCACACCTCATCACAAAAGGTTTCTCATCCAGAAAAAATGAGGTCATTGTTCCCCTCTCCTCGTCACTCATTAAACCCATTATAGAGTACAACGCCGCTTTTGGTATGTACCTCACAAGACATCTACAACAACTGGAAAGGCCGCAAAAATGCCTCAAAAAGAGGATTACTGGCCTCAAACAGATGTTTACACAGACCATCTCAAAAAACTCGAGCTTTATTCCATCGTATATCGTCTACTCAGAGGCGATCTCTGTCTAACATACAGAGCTATGTCAAACCCAGAGCTGTTGGACATGCTCCACTTAAAGAAATCCCAATCCCTCCGAGCTACACACTCTAGGGACCTAAACCTTGTCACCACAATAAACAGAACATGCTGGAGGGATAGATTCCTGTCCCAGAGACTTCCCATACTCTGGAACAGACTACCTATGTCAAACAGAGCTCCTCATTAGCACTCTTCAAGAAAAATCTTGATGATTGGATGGGTAATAGGAAATTCACCCCGGGGATCACTTCTGTGGTTCTGCTTGACAGGAGCATAGGAAAATAATTTTCTTGGGTGGAGAATGCCAGGTTACCTTTTTGGCTAGGCTTGTATAGGCCCAAGGGTCAATAGCCTAGTACCTACCTATGAACCTATGAACACATACATGTGTGCTGATCAGCTCCATGATGATCGCCCCAGTGGGCATACAGATATGGATACTCAGACAAAGAGGTGTATAGTTATGTTGGTCAGTGGACGCACCTCCTCTGTGCAAGGGTAGAACAGTTGTCATTATCCACTTAGCGGGTCTACAGCCAGTAGTGTTAGTATGATTGCAAGGGTTTCCCAGTGGTGTTAGTCACTCTTGTCAGATTACATGTGGGATGAAGCCTGGAATGTTAGCATGTGCAATAGATGCTGTGTAACTTCCAATGAGAGGCCAGTTGTGAACTGCTCTGTACATATGGAAGTTATGGGATAAGTTGTAGGAATGTTATGTGCCACATGTGGTGGGGACAAGGGAGTGTAGTTGATGCAGATAGCGGGGGTATACAAGTTAGTTATGAGTACAAACCCATCATATGTGGCATCATGACGTATGAGGTCACCAACAATCTGAACCTGCATGACTCTCTTCTTGGAACATGCTGAAAGTAACTGCAATACTTACTTGCACAGAGGACAACTAGCATGGTCTGGTCTGTAAGGCCATGGAATGTATCATCATCAAACTCATAAACAAAGACATTGGTAACCTCCAAAGTCTGGACCTTACCCAGTTTGGGTTTCTGAAAAGCAGATCATGCCTCCTGGATCTGATCAACTTCTTTGAGGCAGTCACTAAAGCTGTAGACGAGGATAAGGTGGTTCACACAGCCTATCTTTCCAAGGCTTTCGACACCATGCCCCATTCTGGAATTATAGATAAACTCACTAAACTAGTCACAAGATGGGTTGCCAACTGGCTCACTGACAGAACCCACACTTTAAAAGTTGCAGACTCCAAATCTGACTTCAAGCCAGTGACAAGTGGAGTACCACAGGGCTCAGTCCTGGGACCTTTCCTGTTTGGTATCTACTTCTCTGAAGTACAGGCTAACATAGACCTCTGGCTAATGAAGTTCGTAGATAACTGCAAACTAGGAGCCATAGTCGAGTCCCCAAATGATATGGACATCCTACAGAAGGGCCTCACTGAAACAGATGCCTGGTGTCAGAGCCATGGCCTCAAGCTCAATGCCAAAAAGTGCAATGTCATCCCCTTTGGTAAAAACTCTGTATCCATGAACTACTACATAGGTGGCAGTCTACTTAACGTCGAATGTGTGATAAGAGACCTTGGGACTCAGGTGGATAGTAGTCTCTCCTTTCATAATCACATTGCCACAGTAATCAGTAAATCCTTCTACATGGCACACCTCATTACAAAAGGGTTCTCATCCAGGAAAAAAGAGGTCATTGCTTACCTCTACTCATTAGACCCATTATAGAGTACAGTGCCCCTTTTGGAATGTACCTCACAAGACATCTTGAGCAGCTGGAAAGGCCACAGAAGTATCTCAAAAAGAGGATTACTGGCCTCAAACATATGCCCTACACTGACCATCTCAAAAAACTCCAGCTTTACTCTGTAGCATATCGTCTACTCCGAGGTGATGTCTGCCTAACATATAAAGCTATGCCAAACCCAGAGCTGTCGGACATGCTGCACCTAAAGAAATCCCAATCCCTCTGAGCTACATGCTCTAGGGACCTAAACCTTGCCACCACAATAAACAGGACATGCTGGAGGGATAGATTCCTGTCCAAGAGACTTCTCATACTCTGGAACAAGCTACCCAGCTATGTCAAGCAAAGTTCCTCATTAGCACTCTTCAAGAAAAATCTTGATGAGTAGATGGCAAATAGGAAATACCCCCCTGGGATCACTTCTGTGGCTCTGCTCGACAGAGGCACAGGAAAATAACTTTCTTAGGTGGCGTAAGCCAGGGAACCTTGTTGGCTAGGCTTACTTAGGCCCTTGGGCCAATAGCCTAGCACCTACCTATGAACCTATGTAGTGCCAAGTGGTATCCACAGATCTCTGAGTCATGTCACCTGAAATGCCATGATAGGAGTTAGTATGGATATGAGCATTTACACTATCGTACACTTACTGACACAGGACCAAACACTGTTACTTTTGCTCCAGGTCAGATCATGCCTATCAACTGTAATGGGAAGAGCCCATTGACAGTTACACTATGCAATGGATGTCGGACATGTGGCTTACTCCACTAACCATAGCCTGACAAGGTGTATGACAATATTAGGCCAGCAGTCCTTGCTGAAAATTTTGTATGTCATGTACAGAGTGTTATGTCAGCTGGTGGATAGGAAAGTGTCTGACAGTCTTACTCTGGGAAGATAGCATTGGGAGACGTATGCCGCAATGACACCAGTCGAGTTCACCATCCTCCATTATTGACATACCTCATTTACTTCTTCCCTCTCTGCAGTCACAGCCACAGTCAGTGACCTCTGACTGGTACATTAGCAGGTAATTGCATATTGGGAGCTGTCACAGAATCCCACACAAAACCAACATTTATCCAGGATGGCATAAGACACAGTCAGTTGTACTCTGAGCCACTGACAAAGACTAACTGCCAACAACTGCACAATACTATCCTGTGGGGAAATCGTCCAACCCTGCAAGTTATTGTAATGTCCATACATCACACACAGTTGAGCCATTACACATGGGGTTATGGACACAGACAGTAATGTAGTCTTTGACTCTCACTGGTCACTAAGATGTGGGGATGCATTCACTGTTGTACATCACAGATTGTCACTGCTGTACTGTGGCAGTTAAAACACCGATCATTGTGTGCAGTGGCACCCATGCAGTGTCACTACACAGGCATAGTGTTCACCTGTAGCAGCCACACAGGTGTCGATAATCTGTATTATTGAGTCAGCATCACAACCATACATGTGTAGTCTGTCTCCTAAATGCTTTGGAGGAGATGTGTATGTCTCCATACAGTGAGGTATTGGATCACAAGACAGGACTAACACATGTCTCACCTAATCTACACACCTATAACATCACTGTGGTATACATAGTACATTCTGGAGAGACAGGTATGTAGCACAGACAGTACCCCCTATATGAAACAGGCCCCCCCATGCATGTGAAGCACACATCTGACACAGCATGTGTAGGTTACAAAATGGGATGCATAACACACCAATCATAACTGGTGTCAAGCAACTGTCTGTATGTACTAGACACAGGATATTTGTAGATGGGCCATATCTGTGAGGACAGCTTGTAGATTTGTGTGTTCCCAAAACCCTGGTGACACTTATCAAGGGTAGCAGACCTGTTCACAGATTAAGGATTCATGAGTATACTGAATTCCGCCATTGTCCTTGTTAGCCTGTTATACACAGAGGTACCTATGGAGCCATGCACGTATAGTGCTGTACCTTGCTGAAGACATATTTGTGTTGTGCTGCCATGCCATCCTATGCTGCTCTATTGTCACTGTGTATCCACAGGTTATCCCAGCAGACTCCATAAACAGAAACATAAACAGGTCTGTGACACAGCTGTCATTGTGTAACTATACAGCCATTACAGCATCATACAACATAAGGTACACAAAAGTATGTGGCGTACCCATGACAAATGCCAGCATACAGTATCTGTTTGTTAACCACTACATTTGGCATGGCAAAACAACACTGCATTACACAAGTACATGTTAACTAATATAGTCACCCTGTGCAACAGACACATAGCTTCATTTCACTTCATTGATGATGAGGATGACAGAGATGTTGCACACGTATCATCAGTTGTGCAGGGTGTTGTTTGAGGGTGCAGGAGGCCTAGGCTGACCCAAATGGTTGACAGAATGTGTGTGAGTCAGGAAGAGAAGCAAGTAAGATGGACCATGAAAGGGTGTCTTGTATGTCTGTAGGTGACCTGCATTTGACAGTGGTGTGTGTGTGTGCATGCACACAGTCAAGCACAGTGCTAGCTCTACATGTGTGTGTGCTGTACAGCTTTGGACCATACACTGTAGAGCTGACAGTTCACCATCTCCGGCCCTGAACTCGGTAGCTGGCTCTGACAGGAGTTGCACTGGCACGTCCACACCCAAAGACCAGAAGCAGTGCTAGTACTTGATGGTGACTGCTGTCTGCTGGGACTTTGTCCTCCACAAGAATGGCCAGGACCACGAGCACATGGTCTGCCACTTTATGGTGTGGACAGCACAATCCCCTCTACAGCACTGGATGTACTGCCACTATGAGAGCATGATTGTGCATAGCCACATGGACTCTCAGTAGATAGGGTTGCTGACCTACATCTATGAATATGATGCTAAACTCCACCCACACACACTCTAGCAGAGACAATATGCAGTTTGAGACAGATAGTTTCTCAGCCCAACTTCTCTCCACTGCATCAGTCAGCCAATCCAGGGTGTCCCCAATAAGGTGGAGGCAGTCACAGATGTCAGACTGTGCTGCATCCATAACCCTAAGCATATATCTGGTGTTCTATTCAGGATGTGCCTGTGTCTCCATGATGGCCCAAAACATGCGAATAGTGACCCATGATGTAACACCTGCAACAGGTGGTGGATGGACAGCAGGCCTCCTGCAAGCACCCTGTCAATCCACCCATGTGAGACCTTACCAGCTTTCTGGCTAAGACTAGTGTCTGCACTCACTGGAGACATTTTTGCCACACTTTCCTGTTCCATGTCCCCACCTTCTGACTGTCCAATATCTGTGGCATCTGGGAACTGAGTATGTGTGGGCATATTGACTGTGTGTAGTGACAATGGAGGCAGAAGGGGGATGTCTACCTATGGGACAAATTCAGCCCCCGACACCCGCACCTGTGTCTCAGTGTGGCCACCATCATTATCAGAGTCTGAAGAGACACCAACATCAGGTTGTGTAGGGAAGAGACACAAACCCGTCAGTCACCTGTAATAAGAAAGAAAAAAGTGGTACATGAATACCTGCACTATCGTGTATGAAAATTCCACCAATACTCATAATAACAAAGACCCACAACTGGATTAATGGTCAAACATTGTTATTCTCCACTTTCATCCATCTCTGAACAAAATACACTCTCAACTCAAGACCTTTATAACAATCACTTCAAGTAAATCAAGTAAAACCTGTCCAGTAAAATATACATTTTAATTAATCAATATAGAACTATACTTGATAAAACAACAATAACAAACAGTGCACCTATCTTAACAAATATATTGAAATATGCGTTTCATTGCCTATTTTATTTTCCTTTTTTTAAAAGGCATTTAAGAGTAATTGCCTCATTTAAACCAGGAGGCTTATCTGCTCTTAATTGTCACTGCCAAAGTGTTTCATTTTGTTTAACTACATTCCTGTGATTACCCCCTGTAAGAGCCTTAGCTACCTGTTCCAGACTGGAAAATAAAAACATGCTACTATGTCTACACATGAAAGTATGTTTAAACAGAACATTATTCTTTCCAATAACTTTAATAGAATATAAATGTTCCTTAACAAAAATGTGTCATGCTTACCAGGAGCAGGACCATGGCCTTGGCCAGTACTTGATGGATCTGTAAAAAGTTGAGGGTGAGGTAATTTCAGTACCAATGCATGTTGTAAAACAAGAAGGTGATACATCCATATATCTCACATTTATAGTAGCCACTGTGTTACTTGTATTGGTCACATTCTGAGTATGAGTGTACAACTGAGGTTAAACCCCCCAAAGAACAAAGACTTGACACCCACATAAAAGTATGTACAGGCTGATGCACTGAATGCTACAGTATTACAATGTTGAAAACAGAAAGCCTACCTGCATGCTCCTTTACTGTGGAAACTGTGGTACTCACCTCCAAGATGTTTGGTGTCATGAAATCCTGGGAGCTGTTGTGTGTGACTAGTTTCGCCAGAAATTCCTCAGTGGTTGAGAATGATTGTTCTACTGCAGGACCTCCACCAGTGATGGCATAGTCCCAGGCTACATCTGCTGCCCTTCGTTGTGTAGCATTGACCATGCCTGTTGTGTGTTATCAAACCTGCTCATATGTCCTGCCCTGAAGTCCCATGGCATTCATGTCACAAGCAAGGTCTGCCCACAATGCAGCCCGCTGTTCCCTATTTTGCCTCCCCCTGGACAGTAAGATGTGATGATGTTGCCTTAGTCCTTCAAGTATAATTTCATTTTCTGCATCTGAGAAGGGTGCATGGCATCTAGGGTACATGATTGCTAAAAGACAAGAAAAGGGGAACATATTGCATGACCACATACATGAAAGAGCACTATGTAGAGATATAGCAAGGAGAAAATGGCTGACACAATCCACTGTTTGCTCACACATGTCATACTCCACAGTGTGCAAACATATTAACTGTGTGGATACAACTGAGATAGTGTCAATAGTCAGGTATTCCCGTGTGTGGCATGACAGATACTACTCTATGTTCATACACCCAACACTCAATTCTACTGTTGTGTGTCCCCTATGGGCAACCCCCCGATAATATGTCATAAGAACAGTGCCACACAAATAGAAGTGTGCTATTACAACCACTATAAAGGGAAAGTCCAATGAGACCAGTGTGCCACAATGACAAATGACAATGCACCCTCGATGTATTGTACATCCTGTGTAGGTATAAGACAACAGGAGATCAATGACATGTCATTATCACAGGTCTAACATTGGCTTAATGCTGTAATCCGTATTCCCAATAAGTCTTTTCACCCATCCGCATCCTGTTGTACACAAAATCAGTTACATACCTGATGAGTGCAGTACTCCTCTGTTGATACATGGTGATAGTAAAGATTTGACACAGTCATGCTCTGTGTGAGGAAGATTTCATACGGAATGGTTCCCCATAGCCAGCTGCTTGCCTTTTAAACATGCTTCTCATCAGCAAGCGATTGCCTCTAAACCAATCTGTGGGTCTGAAATGCTAATTGCAGCCAACACAGCAGATTTTCACTATCATCAGCCAATGACATGCAACCACTGTACACTATATAAGGCCTTCATAGAGATTAGGGCCCTTTTCTGATATGTTGTGCTGGACATTACTGGGGTGAGGAGAATACATCATCGCAGTGGGTAGTTTTGTAGCAGAAACCTTTACATAGAGATGTATGTGCTACAGGCTGCAGGTAATAGACATAGGCAGAGAGTGTGAACAATTTGGAGGGTGACAAGCTGTAGGGAGTAACTGTGGGAGCTATGTCAGCCTTGTTTTAGAGGCAGAGCCAGAGTGAGGCTACCCATTCCACTCCAATTAAGGCATGTGTTTAAGGTAAGTATGTTAGCTAATGGTATCACTAACAACGTACTTGGCAACATGTTTGGTGTGTCCTTGAGTAAGATAGATATAAGAATATGTGCACCAGTTGGGCAATTGTCAGGCCATGCACTGCAGTCTGGTAGTAATTTGCTGCATGTATGATTGCAGGCCTTCTTACAGGTAGGGACTTCCAATGTGTGTTAACTGTGCAGCTTTGATAATCTGCACAGTGACTTTGCAAGGATTGTATGGTGATATTAGTGCCCTCATTTGCAGTGCCTGGGTTGACATTGTCTGTGAATGCATATTAATGCATGTCATGACACTTTGTGCACATATAAATTTGTTATACGGATATGTGAAATGTGTTTCTACCTGCTGACCTGTGACTTACATCAGTGAAAAGCAGACATGTCATTTGAAATGCATTGTGTGGATAAAGAGTGCATGACTCAGTCATTAATTGCTGCCTTCACAATACTGTACATTCACTTTTACACACGACTGGATTTATTTATTTTATTTATTTATTTTATTTTTATTTTATTTTACATTTGTTGACCGGGCTAGTCTAACTGGATACATGTCCATTTTCAGTAGAGACCCGGGGAGAAAAGCTCCAACACATATATACAATATACTAATAAATGTTGCAGCAGTACAAGCTTGACACAGCTGTTATTAAAAAAGTCCAATAATGTTGCAACAGTACAAGCTTGATGCAGCTGTTATTAAAAAAGTACACAACTAATGGTGAGGATAATACAAATAGTAAAGGTAATATACAAAACATTGTTTACTATATGCATATATACATAGAATTAAATTGCAAAAACATGGTTTATATGGATCATTAAGGAGAAGTCAGCAGTTAGTACAGTATAGTTGTTGTTGTTGTTGGGTCTTTCGGCTTATCCCGGTGAGGGGTCGCCACAGCGGAACTCCGGTCCACTAATGATTGGCAGTAGATTTTACGTGCCGATTTGCCAGACCTGACGGACAACCTTCAATGAAGGCACACCCATTCATGCATGTCTCCACACAGAAGACGCTCTAGCTGAGAATCGAACCGGACAACGTCTTACTGTGAGGCGACAACGTTACAGCAGCACCACCACCGTGGGTCTAGTTAGTACAGTATAGTATTAGGTGAAAAGTATTCATAGGTATAAAGTAAAAAAGTTAGTCAGGGTTAGTACAAGGGCATAACCAATGTGTACTAAGAAATAGTTTTAGTCTCTGTTTAAAAAGTGTGATTGAGGACAGAGATAGGAGTTCAGTGGGAAGTAGGTTCCAGTGTTTTCCTACAGAATTAGAGAATAAAGAGTCTCCTGCTAAGTTGTTTGATCTGCTAGTACTAATAAGTAGTTTATTAGAGGAGCGTAGATTCTTAAGATTGTTGTAGGGGGTAATGAGAGTAGAGAGTGTAGGAGTATTGGTGGGGTGATACAGGCTCTGATGGGTAATAGCAAGCTGGTGAAATAGAAGCTGATTTTGGAACTCTAGCCATTTTAGTGGTTTTAGGTTGCTACAATGCTGAGTTCTAAAAGGAGAGCCAGTGGCAAATCTAGCAATATTATTATAGGAAATTGCCAGTTTGCTGACATTGTTTTTGAAAGATTAGTGTATATAGGTGAAGCATAGAGTAGAGTGGAGATTAAATGAGTTCTGGCTCTAGCGGTCCTGGCTAATGGTGTAAGAAAGGGTTTGATTCTATAGAGGGATCCCAGTTTCTTGTTGACTGTTTTTATTGTACTGTAAATGTGAGTATCAAAGTTCAGGTTGCTATCTATAGTTATTCCTAAACGTTTGGTGGTTGGATCAGGAGATATGAGAGTGCCGTTCTTAGATATGAGTGTGAAGTAAGCTGGGGTTGACTTTCTGGTTGGAGTAAAAAGTAGAAGTTTAGTTTTTTTGGGGTTCAGTAGGAGGCATCAGTTTAAAAAACATTGTTCTACTATATTAAATGCTTTTTGGGTAAGGGACTGTAGCTCAGAAGGAGAATTAGCTGAACAAATTATAGTGGAGTCATCTGCGTATTGAATGCAGGTTGCATGAGGAATTGCTAAGTGGAGGTCATTAATAAAGATGGAAAATAGCAGTGGGCCTAATATGGAGCCCTGGAGAACACCAAGGGAAATGGGAAGGTGTGTAGATAGATTGTTGTCCCATAGTACAGCCTGCTGTCTGTTGTCTAAGTAAGATTTGAACCAATTTAAGGCTAAAGGTTCAAGAGAAAGGGATTTAAGTATATTTAAAAGGAGCTGGTGATTAACCATGTCAAAAGCTTTAGATAAATCTATAAAGACTGGAGGAGAGAATATTGTTGTTACGGTTTTTGTTTATGCAGTCTGTAAAGGATAGCAGGGCAGTGGTGGTACTGTGGAATGGTCTAAATCCATGTTGACAGTTGGCGAGTAAGTTATTTTGGATAAGATGGTTAAGTAGTTGCTTATGGATGCATTTTTCCATTACTTTTGCCAGTGGGGAGAGTAAAGCTATTGGACGATAGTTTGAAAAGTCATTGGAGTTACCACCTTTATGTAGGGGGATAATGTGAGAGATTTTCCAGATAGATGGGATAGTTCCTTATCTTATGGTTCTGTTTATCAGTATGGAAATGGGGAAGGCTATGGCTCCTTTTTGCAGGTATTCTGCTGGTAGTTGGTCAGCAGAGGGGGTGGTAGGTTTTAGTTTTTGGAGAAGAGAGCAAATAAAGGAAGTAGAAACAGATTGTAACTGAAATGATGGCAGTGGGCAAGTAGGTGAGGTTGCTAGATTAGAGGTACCTGGAGATAATTGACTAGCAAGAGTTTGGATGGCAGCTGTGAAAAAAGAATTGAAGGCGTTGGCAGTTTGTGTTGGATTCTCAAGGTCAGAGCCTTGGGGGTTAGGTGTGATAGACTGACCTGGGTGTAGTAGTTTGTTAATGCTAGACCAAAACGTTTGTGGGTTTTTTTGCTGAGTTTGTTGTAGCTTGAAGTAAAAGTTTTTTTTTTTTTTATCTAAGAGGATAGCTTTTTTGTTATATTTCTAAGTTGCCTAAAGTTTTGGTGGTCTGTAGAATCCTTAGTAGTGTGCCATTTAGCCCAAGATTTGTTTCTAAGGAGGATTTTTTGCCTAGTAGCTATTGTGAGCCATGGGGCAGGATTAGCCTTATTTCTAATGGAGCGAGATGGGGCATGATGGTCAAGGATGGCTAAGAATGTGGAATTAAAGTATTCCACTGCTTCATCTAGTGGGAGGGATTTTAGTGGTAACCAATTACAGTGTTTAAGTTCTGACTGGAATAGTTCTGGATTAAAATGTTTTTTGGTCCGTACTGTCCTAAAGGTATTTGCGTAAGTTATGTAGGTTTTGTGTCTGATGATATATGTTAGTGAGTGGTCACTTAGATCATCAGGGAGGGTTCCTACTTTGTATGTTTGAAGAGGAGAATTAGTAAGAATCCAATCTAAGGTGCTTTCTTTGTTATTAGTTTTATTGATCCTGGTTGGGGAGGTAATAGCTTGTGAGAAGCCATATAGGTTAATATGGGTAGTAGGATGTATAGTACTACAGGACTTCCAGTCGATATTAAAGTCTCCAAGGACTATAGTTTCTTGTGGAAGATTAAGAGACAGCCAGTTTAGAATATTTTCAAGGGTATTAATGTTATTTCCAGGGGGAAGGTAAATACAAGCAATGTATATGGATTTACATGTGTTGACCTGAAATTTGGAAATGAGGATTTCAGCATTATTGTACACAGGTGGACTAAGGTTTGCAGTGGTAACTTGTCGCTCTGTTTTATAAAGGATTGCTACGCCCCCCCCCTCCCTTTTTGTTTGTATGGTCTAATCTGAGGATATTGTAACCAGGTGGGGTGACTTCATTGTCATTAATTGTAGGTTTTAGCCATGTTTCAGATAAACATAGGATGTCAAATAGGTGGATATCTAAGAGGGCGTGGAGGTGGGCAATTTTGTTGTTAATGCTACTTATGTTAAGATGTGCTATATAAAGTGAGTTAGACAGTTTAATTGGGGCTTGTGTACTAGTAATGTTAAAGTTGCCTTGTTCGGTGGCTGGAGTATTGTTTGGGCCGGGGTTAGGATGAATGTCCCCATCTAGCAGGGCATAGAGGTATATTCTATATATAGGGTTGTGAAATTTACAGAAATAGTAAAGTGATTTTCTAATATTTAGATTGATGTACTTTATATGGGCCAATCTATGATATTTGGCTTGTAAGTAGCAGGGTCTAGTTGTGATGTTTATGTGGGTTTGGGAGATAGCTAGTAGTGGTGTGGAAGTGACTTTGGAGTGGAAGAGAAGGTTGGGGTATAATGGTTGTTCATAGGAGGTTAATAGATATAATAGTTAGAGGAAGTAAGAGAGAGGCCAGGATTAAAAATTTTGTTTGACATGGAATGGATAATTTAGCCATTATCTTAGTATAAGATGTGGAATAAAAAGGGGGTAGATAGTATTAACTGTTAAGAAGTTGTTACAAGAATGGCAGGGAGGTAGTGTAATATGGCCAGGTGAGGTAATTTGTCAAGATGGGTGGAAGTGCTAATAAGGTGTGTTTATAGATTGGAGCAGATGTGATGGGGGTGTGGTTTACAGGAATAAATGTAGGACCACTGGGGGCGGGTGGTAATTGGGGGCAGGGAGGGGAGCGGAGTGAGCCTGCAGGGTGAACAGAGCGGGTAGAGACAAGTGAGTGAAACAGCCAAGGTGAAGAATCAGTGGAATGCTGACTGTTAGAGGTAAGTTAATTTGAGACTGGTATAGAGTAAATAAGAAGTAGAATGGGAGAATATAAAGGAGAAATGTGGGTAATTAAAGCAGAACAGGGTTGTGTGAAAGGACGATAGTTGGAAGGGTATAGACAGCATACAGTGGAATGAGTATTTTCTGGGATGGAGGGATATAAAAAAAGATAGGGAAAAGGTGCCACCTAGTGGACACTGAAATGAATTACAGCAGAAGTAGTTTCTGGGGAAGGCTAGACTAGGGCTAGAAAGACAATCTATTTGGCTAGGGGATGTAATGTTAATGCAAGAGAGGGACTATACTTTGACTACAGGATACAGGGCGGGGCGGGTATGGCTGCTGGCTGACCAGGCAGAGAAGCTTGGAATTAACAACAACAAGGAATAAGCAACCTACAAATTAGTTTTAAAGTCAGTATGAGGATAACACATACCCTCTTTTTTCTTTTCTTGGAAGAGCACAGGGGTACACTTACAGGGTGATGGTACAGCTGGTAGGTTAGGATGGGTCCTTAGTTGCCTGGTGGGTTCTTATCTCCTAGTGGAGGGTAGGCAAGCTGGAGAGCTGAGAGCAGATATAGAACAAGACATCAGGAAGAGAGAAAGGAAAAACAAAAATCCTTATTTAGTTAGTTCACAGAAAATGCTTAAGCAAATACTTAATTAACCACTTAGAAACAATCATCCCACAACGCTGGTTATAGTACAGGGAAAAATAACATCTTACTGCATTTAAATTGCCATTCAACAATTTCAAACCCTGTGGGATAGTTAACTACTGGTACGGGCTGCATCTTACTTAATACCACTATGCATTTAAAGCACAGCTAGAAATAACTCATTGAATGCAACAGACCCAAAAACAGTTGCATTAAAGTTAAATCAATATTCAGTTTGGTGCATTTAAACAGTAAATACAGTGTTAAAAGTTCATATAAAAAACAGGCTCTAGTATAGTTACTTTTAGTCAGTTTATAGTGTGATTAGAACAGTCTTATCAGTACAGTGTTAATTCGGCTATCAGCTACTTGCGGTCATAATTTGATGGTCCTATCTGAAGTGCAGATGCCTGCTAATGCAATGTTAAACAAATATAATCCTAAAGATTGAAGGATACACTTCCTAAAAGTGTCAAAAGCGTTATCGAACACCTAGTATTCTATGTCGATTTCCTGTCTAGTGGAGCTAGGTTAATTAGTATACACACTATCCACTTTCAGAGACTTAAGCAATCTGAAGCTTTTTCCATGTGTATGGGTAAAGTATATACTTTGTTTGGTAGTCGCACGTATTATACAAACGAAAAACAAAATGATTATAACTTACTCCTTTATCTGCTCTTTGTGCTAGGTGTGCAAGCAGTAATAAATAGAATCAGTTTCTGGTTATACCTGTGCAGGCTTTAAAATAAATTACTACTTCCACCTGGTTCTCTTGTACTATCAGAAGCGCATTTAACTAACTTCAGGGGCTACCCTAGGATCGCAGGATCAGGGAATCTCAGCACCAAACACCTCCAGTTTGCCTTCGTTGCCTTGCTCTGGTGTCCGGACTCCTTGTGGAAATGTACTGAATGCTAATTTGTCATCTAACAGCGAACATGATAATTTTGTAAGTATTTTATCTGTCTTGCCTTCACTTAATGATTGGTTCAAAGAACCGGCAAGTTTTTTGAACACTACTACACATCCACATCACTTTGGGCATTCTGGTGAGAGCGAGAATACTCTCATCAATTTGACATTAAGCTATTCAAATTCAAAAAGCTTCAAATTGAAATACAGTATTTAAGTGAATGTGTGAGAAGAAAACAAGTTCCGAAAGGACTTCGGCAGTGGCGTTTCCCTACTGGTATCATTTTAAACTTGTCATTTCACAAGGAACTCTTGAGTTTATTTGACCAGCAGGGAATTGCATTTATTGAATGTTTCATTAAAAACTACCATAAGCAGATAGAACTATTACAGTGTGAATTAACGGACTTGGACAATACGATTAGATCTGACAGAGATTTTCAACATTATAAATTTGATTTCCTTCATATTTTTTCTAGCATTGACAGTGCCTTGAACAAAATTAAAGAGACTAAAATGAAGAAATTGAACAGAGATTCGTTAGCATATGAAAAGGGTGTAGCTTACCCTTTACCTCCTTCGAATTCTGTTGTTAATGTGAATGATAGTTTTAGCATGTTAAATGATGGTTCTGAGGATAGTTTTCAGACTGGGCCTGGTAACAGTGGTATTGACAATAATGGTGTTGCCAATAACAGTAGAAATGTCACATCAACAGTCAGGAGAAGCGAAAGATTGGCCAATAAAAACAGCAATAATGGTTCTTATGTTAATGCCAACCAGCAGCAGGGTTTTCAGGTGCAGAGAAACTTAAACACTGCCAGACAACAGCGTGCCCCTCGGCCTCAGAATCAGAGGAAGAAGAAATTTCAGAACAGGAGAAGGAGATAATTTCTCCAGACACTGGTTCTGAAACTATTGATGCGAATACTATCAATCATGATTCTTTGATAATCTTTACGAATGCTACACAGGATTTTAAAATTTTAAATTTTTCTTCATTTCACCCTAACCCTTTAATTATAGATATTCTTGCAAAAGGGTTTTCTTTTGTTCCTACTTTTAGGAGTGATATTGCTAGAACTTTGATTGATTTAAAGCTTTTTACTAGGAAATTAAACTTGAATGTCATGTTTGGTAGTGATTCTAGCCTTATTAAAGATTTTAAAGTGGCTAGCATTTTCAATCCACCTCTTCATCCTTCCATTTCATTGTTTGAAAAAATATGTGATAATGACATCAGAGTACTTTTACACACTAGGTCCCCTCCTAATTTTTTGGAGGAAAATTTGACCCGCAGCCAAAGAGATGCATTAAATGATTTGAAGTTTGCTAATATTCGGATTTGTAAACTGGACAAGGGGGTGGTTTAGTTTTTATGAATAAAGAGGACTATATTTCCAACATGATGTCCTTATTGGACAATGCTGCATATATGAGGGTGTCCCATAATGAAATTAATGGGGCCTATCGTAAAATTAAGAGCTTCAATAATGATTTATTTATTGAAGGACGCATTGACATTGATTTATTTAACTTCCTCATTATTGCACACCCAATTATTCCTACCTTATTTGGGCTACCTAAGATACATAAAAACCTAAAGAAACCCCCTTTTCACCCAATAATCGACGGTAGACAGTCAATCACTTATGGGTGTGCTAGATTTGTTGACTGCAAACTGAAAGATTCATTAAAACACCAGGACCAAATCTGTAAGGATTCTTGGGCATTTTTAAAAGCCCTTAATAATTTTTCTTTCAATGGTAATTTAAATTTTTTTACCATCAATGTTTGTGATCTCTATACTTGCATACCACATGATCTTGGTTGCGAATGGATCAGGGACTTTTTGTTGGATCAAAAACTTGATGGTGACCAGATTGACTTGGTCATTTATTTGTTGGAATTAGTATTAAAGAACAATTATTTTCTTTTTAATTCTGAATTTTATTTACAACAAATGGGTGTAGCCATGGGGTCCCCCTGTGGGGCAACTTTTGCCAACACAGTAATGGCATTTTGGGAGAAACATTTTTTATTTAAAGATCTTGTCTTCCAAGACAGGGCCACATGGTACACCCGCTATTTGGATGACATCTTCATCCTATGGAAGGGAGATAGATTTTCTGCTGCTTCTTTTGTCGATAGAATCACTAATTTTACCAATTTTTTAAAGTTTACATGGGATTTGTATTTATCTAAGAACTATTGATTGCATTCATTTACATCTAGGATTTTCAGAAAATCTACATATTCAAACGCATTTCTACACTTCTCCAGTTGCCATCCGTTCCACCAAAAGAGGGGCATTGTCAAAGGACAACTTGTAAGGGCGGCTAGGATGACAACTTTGAAGAGTGATTTTGTTGATGAATGTAATTTGCTGGGTGACATGTTTAGTAAGCGAAGTTATCCCAGGAATTTAGTAGAGGAGCTTATCAATGAAGTTTCTGCTAAAAGAGCACATTGTTATTTTAAACCCATTCTTAGCTTTAACACTTCATCTGAAGATGGTGGCTTTGAACCCAATAATGTTCCTTTAAATGCATCTAATACACTCACGTTCCCCACACAACAGGTGGATAATGACAATAGTGTTTATGGAAGGTTAAGTTTTATCACCACATTTTCTAAAGATGCATTGCTTTTGAACTCCATCATTGGCAAAAATAGTTTTTTGCTATTAGAAGATAACTTAATAAGAAAACATGTGGGTGAGCATCCACTTTTAACATTTCGGAAAGGCAGAAATTTAAAATCTATACTCGTAAAAAGTAATAACAAATGCCATCGCCCCCATTGCGGGATGTTCAAGTGTGGATCTTGCCATTGGTGTAAGTTTATTTTAGTGACTCATTGGTTTACAATTAATGGGAATAAATACCTTCTACAGAATAAATTTAATTGTAATACAAGAGGGGTAGTTTACTTGGCACTATGTTCTAAATGCCCTTCCAATAGGCCTCTTAGGAATCGGATTTATGAGCATTTTTATGCCATCACTAAAGAAAATACCAACAATGCCTTAGCTAGGCATGTTTTGTTATTTCCAGGGCATGATTTTCGTTTTTTAATTATTGAGAAGGTCTCTGAAAGTAATAGGGGAGGTCCGGTTTCTTTACAACTCGAGGAAAAAGAACTTTTATGGCAACTTAAATTAAATGCTTCAGTGTCACCAGGGCTTAATGACACTATCTCTAGTAGTGACAGACAGGTAGGGATGTGCAGGAAGGGTGTAGGAAAGAACCATAGCTATCCATTTCATGTACAGCAACAACTGTGCACTTTGACAGAATTTGTACATGGTTTTGAACTCTCAACAGCACAACATAACTGCAATGCCAACCAATTGGACCAAATTACATGTGTTTAGTGGACACGTGTGTGAAATGGAAGGCTATGTATGGGACGACATTTTTTTTTTTGAGAGAAGTGCCCATTTTTTTAAGGTTAGAGTGGAATGCTGGGAAAGGGATATAGGTATGTGTGGGGGAGGTAAGTTGGCTAGGTGAGGATGCATTTGCAAACAGACAAGACAGCAGGCAGGGGCAGTGGTGACACATGAGGGGGATGAACACCTTGGATAGGGAGGGTGTTGTGGAATCCAAGTCCTGTGTGCCTCCAGATGGCAGCAGTGTGACTCACATCCACACCCATGGGACTGTCCATCCTACTCCTTCACTTCCCCAGGGGTGGCAGTGCTGGAGGCTGGGCGCAAGAGTGAGGCTGCTATACCAGGTTGGTCAGCATGTCCTCAATCTGGCACAGGGGGTGGTCAAACCCATATTAGACTATCCTGCACACCAAGACCGGCAGCTCATCCTGGGTGACAACACCTCCTCCACCACCCCTCCCACAGGGGGGCAAAGCCATGTCCTGTGGGGCAGTACTACCTGATGCCACACATAGTGCAGGGGCAGTAGAAGAGCCATGAGTGGTCTGGGTCCCACACACGCTGGGACTTGGTGCCATGGCCAGTTGAGGCAAAGTAGGTGGATCAGCCAGATCTGGACTACCTTGACATATTGTGGTAAAGGCGGTATATCAATAAATTACAGTTAGTAATAACCAAACCATTGTTAGTATTAACAGAATGGAACATCATTTTAATTAATCCAAATACATATTAATGTATATTATGTGCAACACAACAGTAAATAAAATAGTCAGTATGCCAGTAAGAAGTAAATCATAAAGCCAACAAAACAATTAAAATATGTTAATATTGAATCGTAACAATAATACATCACATTTTGCAAAAAATATAGTTTAACAAAATATGTAAATATTAAATCATAATAAATAAAAATAAATGACGATAACGGGTGTGGAGAGAGAGAGAGAGAGAGAAACAATCCATTACTGACAATGCAGACTATATTCTGAAAACAGTGATAATAAATAATCTACAGGTGCTTAGTATCAGTTTTGAGTTCAGTAACTATAATTCTCCTATAGTTGATGTAGCATGTACATAACTCTCAAGCTGTTAGCATGGGTCATTATGGGCCAAGCAATATCAAATGCAGTTACACAACTACACAGAACACTTTCACATAATGTGGACTTCTATAACTGCCAAGGTGTACTGTAAGCAGATTTGGTAGTACATTGCATTCCAGTTAATCATTTTTCTGGTAATCCTGTGACAAGCAGATTAGGCAGTTTTAATTACATTATGTGAAATTGTGAAACTTGAGAGGCATGTTTGTGTGCAGTACATAAACTAGACTTCCATCATGCCTTAGTTGGCAGGCATGGAAATAGAACCCAATAGCTGTGACTGCAGGGAACATCTGCAAAAAATGTAATACTGACTGCAGCAGCTAAGTACAGACATGCAAGGAATTCAGACCTTCTGGGAATATGTAGAACGATGTGTTTAGGATTCAGCAATGTTGCTTAACACTTTATTGGTATTGCTGATATGTGTCTGTGAAGTCCCCACAATATTTGCCCATAGAGTGGACTACCTCACCTATATACCTTTATTACCTGAAGTAGGATCAGACCATTATGTGACTGGTATTTGGCCGGGGACGGCCTTGGACCATACTATGAGTTAAACAATGCAGTCCGCAGGCCATTATTTTGGCATTCTACAGTTAATACAGTGTTACACTTGACTGCAACAACTTTACCATAGACAAGAAATGCATACAGCTCTGCTGCAATGGTAATGACAACACAATTCTGCTGTACACGATTTTGCTTACTGTTATTGGTATTATTATTTACTGCAATACAGTTGTTATTGCTCACTTATTGCACTGTAGCTGTAACTGCCCATTTATTGCACTATAGTTTTTATTGTGTATGCTTTATTGCAGTAAATGCTTTACTCTTTCTTGCTTATTGCACTAGAGTTAGCATAATAAATATGTACATTCCACACTCGGTGCAACATGGCCAGGCGCCCAGCAAGGGACTTGACATTGCGAGTCTTCTCAGCTGCAGCTGTTGGAATAGAAGCGCACCATTATGCATACCAGTTTTGCAGACATTTAGCTTGCATATTTGTAAAACAATAAAACATACTTACATATTTGTAGGGCATTCCCAGTTCTAGCTTCTTGGACCCAGGTGTCCCAGATCCCCCCTTTCTCCTTTTCAGGTCATCATAATGGTGATGACACTGCTTACCTGTGCAAGTGATGCCAGTAATACTTGTGAGTTCCGTGGCCAACTGGTCTCAGGCCTCTGCCTTACACTCTGAGCCCTAGAATCCACCCTGCAGCAGTCTGGGTTCATGATTTTTTTTACTGCCTGCCAAATCATCAGGTGATCAGACTCTAAAGACTGCTGCAGAATTCTCACCTATTGCACGTAATATAGGCAGTTTTCCCATCCTTGCACATTACTGAACAACATTCAAAAAAGTGCCTTGCTATTAAGCATCACGCAAATCTGCTAAGCAGTGTGAAAACTCGTACAACCAATGTTTTAGCTAAGCTTAGCACTGCACAAACAAAAGTAGCCATTAGCATATTCAAGGAGTGTTCAGCACAGTGCAGCAGTTCCATATTTAACAAATTTGCTTTTAAAATTAAACATATATAAACATTTAAACTGCAGACATCTTATCACTGCTATGGACTGGAACCCAGGACCTACTAAGCATTAGGCTGTATCTCTAACCATTTAACTACTTGGATATTATGAAAAGTAGTATAACTCCATATATACTACTGGGCTGCCTGCTAGCATTGCTAAGCACTGCACCACAGTGCACCATGCAAACATGCTTAAGTAGACCCAAACATAAATAATTACGTCCAGTTTCTATTTTTAGATGTCTAGCAACTGTCATCGGCTATGTATGTATGAGTGCTGCTCAGCTCTGCGGTGTTCTGCACCATGCAAACAATAAAAAAAAAAAAAGAAAAGAAAAACACTTAAAATAAGAAAAAATACCTAATTATGATAATTAATGACATCTGATGTCTATTGTCAGATGTCTGGCATGTGTCAGCTGTCTATATGTGAGCAAAGCTTGGCATTGATACACTCCACACCATGACGTGCAAACATACAAACGGAAAAAACATAAAATAAAATATTACACATTTGCCCTAATTCACAGCATTTCAGCAGTAGCACGGAGCAGTACAGGCCATCCACAACCACAGTTAGCCTCTTCACTTCTCCTTACTTGGATTCAATAACCCTGTTCCTATGTTGCCCTTGGTAGTGTGCCATCATTAATATACATGGCGCACTGCCGAGGGGGAACTGTAGCCATGTACATTCTGTGTAGGCTCTGCATGATGCCTACACAAAGTTTTTTAAATCCTGGGATCTATTTTTTTGAAATACCAATAGTTTGTTCTTCATCCATACGAAAAACAAACAAGCAGTAATGCTAAACAGCATGGGCATTATAGGGAAATAATGGACCATCCAGGGGATTTGTGAGGACTGTCACCACTCGTACAGAGCTTTTCGACCTCAGAAGGTTTATTGCTAACCATCTAATGTCCACTCAGGAAGGCATTATTGCATTCACCTAGAAATCAGCCTGTTATTTTTTTAATGGAATAATGCACAGTACATTTTTGCATATTTATTTTTATTTTCATTTTTAATGTAAAATATTCTACAGTTTATGCATTAATTGTAAAGATTTTATTATATTTGTTTTTAGTTTTAGCATTTGTCCAGTGGTGTTAACGTTTAAACTTATGCAATCACTGTAAATATTCTTATTGCCATTTGGATTTTTTTCTGTCGAGTGGTGAATTTTATTACATTATTTTATTATATACAGTATTTACTGTTTTGTCCTTATTTTTCAGATGAATGCATGTGTCTGTTCTTCTTGTTTCCCACCTCTATCAGTTTTTCCAACTCATTTGCATTCATTTATTTCTTAGATGAGTGACATTTGCTTTTACATAGAACTTGCAGTTTAAATTTCTTTATTTGTGTATGATTTCTTTCCATGCTTCATGGAGGCTTATAACCTTATTATGAAGAAGATTGCAGACTTGACATTTGATCAGGATCTCCTTAAACAGTAAAAGTATGTTGAAGAGAATGTGTTGTCCAATAGGGTATTGCCATACGATCTGTACAATTTTCTAAATGTAATAATATAGGTTCATAGGTTGGTACTGGGCTATCTGCCCGAAGGCATATATTAGCCCAGCCACGTTGTCGTATTCACGCCTTTAGTAGTTCCCTAGACCCTTGTACTAGCAGCTAGTACCTTTGGCCCCTATCTAGTAGTGCTGTTGGTGTGATCCCCGGTGTGAACTTTCAGTTACCCATCCACTCATCAAGGTTCCTCTTGAAGAGTGATAGTGAGGGGCTCTGTCTTGTGTAGATTGGGATCCTGTTGCATAGTAATGGAAGTCTCTGCGAAGGGAATCTATCCCTCCAGCATGTTCTATTCATTGTTATGTTGAGGTTTATATCCCTAGAGCGTGTATCTTGAGTGGATTTGGTTTTGCTAAGATGGAGCATGTTCAACAATTCTGGGTTGGACATAGCTCTGTACGTTAGACAGAGATTGCCTCTGAGAAAGCGGTATGCAACAGAGAACAGTCTTAGCTTTTTCAATCGTGCTGCATAGGGCAACTGCTTTGAGGCCAGTAATCCTCTTGGTTAGGTACCTCTGTGGTCTCTTCAGCTGCTGTAGATGTCTAGCCAGGTACATTCCAATTGGTGCATTGTACTCAATAATGGGTCTGATGAGGGAAGAGTACAGGGGCACCATTACATCCTTAGATCTTGATGCGAACCCTTTCGTGATCAGATGGGTCACATAGAAGGATTTTCTAACCACTTTGGCAATATGGTTATCAAAGGAAAGCTGACTATCAACTTGGGTCCCTAGATCCCTTATTTCTTCTTCAGATTTCAGGGGAAATATTATAGAAGGTTAGCGATATAGTTCTTAAAATATGGTATTTTGAATAAAAGCATCATGCTGGCAGCTCAGATTTTGCCTGAGCTGGGAGATTATTTTTATTTGTTTATTTAATTATGTAATTTTATTTATGTTTTAACCACATAAGCACACTGGACACCAATTCCATGTTTAAGGGTGATTTGGGAGCACTGTTTGGTTATGTGAATTGCACAGAGGATGACAGAATCAAATCATTGAATAAATCAAGCAGCTTGCTGATAGCTCATAGTCTTAATGTATCCTTAATCCTCTGTGCTAGCTGCCATTTAAAGCTTACAGTGATGCCATAGCCAAGCATAACTGAAAAGTTCCTTTTTAGCTACCTAGCATTCATTTCAAATGCTGTAGCAGACCTGTCTATTTTAAGGCTACAAAATATTTTACATATCACTTAATCTTGCTAAAATGAACTCAAATTGCCATTCAGATGACATATTTTTGCTGCCTTCCTTATAGACATCATGTCTAACTGATCTTCTCTGATTCCTCATAATCCATGAAGCCCTTTAAGCAAATTTGCTATTAGTAGAAAGTAAGTGGAAAGACTTGGAATGAGGAATAAGCAAAAACTTTGATTTCTCAATTGTACTTTTTTCTCTATTCTTATTCTTCTGTGTCTAAGGTAGTTTCATGTTCACTGGTACTGCTATAGTTAATAAACATAATAAGAGAGATAGTAAGAACTCCTCTCTTTTCCCTCTTTCTAAATTATCCAAAATAAAGACAATGTGATCTTGAGTCGGGGTTTAAGACAAAAAAGGCTAGGTTACTCAAATTACTACAGAATTTTCCAAAGACACTTTCAAAATCAGAGTAATTGGAAACTGCTAGATGAAAGGAATTCTGTTTATTACAGATTTGGAAATGATTCTAAACATGTTTCAGGGTTTGCAGTATATCTGTTTCTCCAAGGAAAAAAATGGTTTGGTCTTCACACTGACACTAAGTGTGGTATGTACTAGCTTGCTAGCTAATATTTTTAGACAGTTTGGGACACAGAGACAATTTACTGGACCATCATGTTTATTGTTTAGTAAATAAGTACAGTCATGGTATTAGAGGAATAGCATATTCCATTTCTCACATATATCTTTAAGGTAACTACTTCGGAAGGTCATTAGAATATCTTTGCATGATTATATATAGGATTGCAAAGCCCATATTTGCTATGGACTTCCCCTTGAAGGCTCTTTATAGGGATTTGATTTATTTCACTAAGACAGGCTTTCTCATAGCCTATATTGCTTGTGTGGAAATATTTGACAGGTGTATGCTTTTAACACATTCATCATTTTTCTCATGTTTCAGTAGTTCAGTTTAGATATTACTGAACTGCTTATTTCTTGATTTACATTATTTGGTTAATTTTATATTTGTAACTTGGATTTTATATAGAGTTCATCAAAATCCTTAACCACATCCTCAATAGCTGTTAACCTGGAATTTGTGTTTTGCTTTATTGGCTATGCTGCATGTGTACTCACCCTGTAGATTATGTTTAAAACCCATAGCTCCTGAAGTGGCATATTTGAAAGAGATCCCATGCAAAGTAGACTGGCAAGTCAAACCCTGTCTTTAAAAAGCTAATGTATAGCTGTTTTTAAGAAAGCAGACTCCATTCTCCTATGTAGACACATACTAGTTTTGACTGAGCATGTAAGCTTCATAGAGTAGACACTGTGGTACAAGACAGGAGATAGAATAACATCTGTGAACTGAACATAATGCAATTTAGTCCTCGGGACTAATAAATAATCTATTCTGCTTCAGTTCAATGAGTTTGGCATCCTTTGTAGATGGCATGTTCACCAAGCATTCTCCAATCCCTACTCAGTAATAAAGTTAATTACTTTTCTTATGTCCTATTGCATTTATTTAGTGTGGGTCCAATATTGAATTTCTGTCCTTAGTAATTTAAGTCAGGCCATGTTTTAATAAAATTCCAAGATGATACATATTAGTGAGCTTTGTTTTTTGTTAAGTCAGTAAATGTTTTTATTTTATTTAGTTATTTATTTATTTTTTTAATTGCCATTTGTTTACTGGGTAAGTCTGACTGGGCCAAAAAGAGCCCCTTTTCTGCTGAGGCCCAGGTAGAAAAGCTCCATGTTACAATTTTTTTTGAAAAAGAACAATTAAACAAAATATGTAAAAAGGTAAGGTTTGCAATAAAACCTATACAAAAAAGGCAATATAATACAGTTTTTAAGGTACAGATACAAAAATTATAATAATAAGGGGGCAATAGGAGAAAGTGGTTGATACAAGATTTTAAGTTAATAATTAGTTTGTATAAGTTATAAACACATTAGCGGGTCAAAAGATTGTAGTAAAATGTAGACAGATGTCCTAATAGAGCTCAAAGGGATATAGAATTTAATGGTAAGGGGTGAGAAAGGGTATATAGGTCAGGTTAGGAGGTGGCAGAAGTGGAGGAGCAGATGGAGAGAGAAGAGTCAATGTGAGTATATAAAACACAGAGAAAGGCAGAAGAAAGACAAATAATACATACAGAGTTAGTTTCATCCAGCATTAGAAAAAAAATCCAGGAATTGACTATTATTTTAGTGAGGATTTAAAGGAGAAAATATTAGCAACTATGACCATTCTGATATAGAGTAGTGGAGAAGGAGTGTGGGTGAAGCAAGCAGAGAGAAGGGCAGAGTGAAGACAAAGAACGCATACATAGTTTCATCCAGGATTGGAACAGGAACTAATCCATGATTTGCTTTGGTATTCTTTAAGTGAGGATTTAAAAGATGAAAGATTAGTTATTGTTCTGATATTGAGAGGTAGGGAGTTCCAGGCTTTAGCAACAGAGTAGGAATTAAGACTTTGCCCAAAATAAGTGGAAGATTTAGGACAGTGAGTAGGAGTTTGTCTCCAGACCTGAGAGTTCTGTTTGGGATGTGCAGGTGATGTAAATGACTGATTGCTTGGTAGTCAAAAGGTTTATAGTTAATGCATGTGGTTATGTGTTAGTGATAAGAGAAGAGAGAAGGTTGGGAAGTTCAAGCTAGTTGATTAAATGTAGAATTTACAGTGATGTGAAGAGTGCATAGCACTCGGTGTGAGCTAACAAGTTTGTTGTAGTAGCTTTCTAATTTAGTTTTGATGGAGGCTTGCATATTAAGAATTGGGGCTCCATAAAATAGTGAAGGTATGAGAAACAATGTGGCTAGCATGATTTTAGAAGGAATATTCAGAACGTGCTCATAGGTGAAACTTATGTTTGTCATCAATAGTTATACCTAGTAATTTAATATGGGGAACTCTTTCGATTTTTGTATTATTTAATGACAAAACTTCAACTAGTATATTGTCTGGAGTAAGTGATTTAGGAGTGAAGAGGAGGATATTAGCTTTGTTTGGTGGAGTGCGAGTTGTGCTGTAGTGAGTCAGGTTTCAAAGGAAGTGAAAGGTTGCTGGGTAATTTGTTGTGAGTTAGACTGGCAGAAGAACATATTATGGTGGAGTTATCTGCATATTGAATAAAAGTACTTTGTCCTGAGGCTGTATGTAAGTTATTGATAAATATTTTAAACCGTAAAGGTCCAAGTATATATCCTTGTGGGACACCTATTGTGGTAGGCAGGAGTGGTGAGGTAGCCCCTTGCCATTTTACTGACAGCTATCTACTAGTGAGGAAACTGTGAAAGCAGTTAAAAGAGGGTGATGATGCAGCAAGGTTGGAGAGTTTATTGGGAAGTCCAGAGGGAGAGACCATTTCAAAAGCTTTAGAGAGGTCTAGAAATAAAGCTGATATTAGTTTACCAGAGTCTTTTGCTTTATTAACATTTTCAGTGAAGGATAGTAGGGCTGTGGAATTATTGTGAGCTAGTCAGAAGCCATGTTGGGTACTAGAGACCAGGTTATTTTGCAGGCAATATTGCAGTAGTTGATGATGAATACATTTTTCAAGAATTTTGAGAGAGGTGACAGTATATCTATAGGTCTGAAATTTGTTACATCAGTTGCATTGCCACCTTAATACAGTGGGATTATATAAAATATTTTCCATAGGTCTGGAAAATGAGATTCTGCTATGGATCTATTAATAAGAGTACTGACTGGATAGACTATGGCATCAGTAGTGAGTTTTAGGTATTCTGGGGAGATTATGAATGGATGTTGAACTGGGTTTGGGCTTGGATAATACTTTTTTTATAAGAGACGTAGGAACAGGTTGAAAGAAAAAAGTAGAGGCGTCGGAAGAGGGAGGATGATATGATGGATGAAACAACTGACAGTCATCTTTGTTTGGAGGAGTGCTAGAATAAACTGATTTGGGGAAGGGTGAAGCAGACGAGTTAGGAGAATCTACTTGTGAGTATAGGGATGAGTTTAGTCATGAATTCAATGAATAGTACTAATTAAATGACTTAACAGAGGTCATATTTTTTTCAAATTCACACAGTTTACATTGTGTACCTATATGCTGACTAGTATTAATTTTTCCAAAGCTTTACTGATACAGCAACACACTTATTGCCCAGAAAAATCATTCAGATTGTCCTCATTAATCCAATTAAGCTGCCAGCTTATAACTGATGACATACCTCTGTTTAAGAACTGATGCTACAGGTAAAACTTTCCCCTTGCTGACTTTTTATTTGAGACTCTTTGTGCTGTGCTTTTTATTTAGCTGTTGTCTAAAATTTTGTGAGTCACAACCAATTAATTCAGCTTACACCATTCTGACTGCTGGTGAGAAAACTGCAGACATATCATTTTTTGCAGATATCCAAATTGAGGAGTTCATGTAGACTTTTCTTGAAGTACAAAGGGAGAATGCTAAAAACGAATGCAAATGCCATCGCATTAAATATTCATGAAATGGAACTCATCACAGAATCAGGCATGATTTAAGTAACTTGACCCTTGATAAACGCAAAAACTATGACTAATATGAATTACAAGTAGTGGAAACCTTGCATGTTATGTTGTCCTATCTTGCCTTCATTCTTACTGGTTGGGTTCGGAGCCAGTCCATGGCTCTGACTCGGCTGCATACTATAGCTAGAAGTCTTTCACTTGTCTCATGAGTGAACACCTATCCCATCGTGCAATGCATGGTTCCTCAGATCTTGTTTGCCACTTAAAAAGATCGGAGGTTCTTTCATCTTGGCCGTGGATAAGTTTTGGAAAATTTAAATATCTTGCATTTTCTTAGCTGTTTTTTTGCTATTTTAGTTATATAGAAGTGGGGTTTATACAGCTAGTTGTTATTCTAGAGTTGTGTATGTTTTTTATTATATTCTTTACTGTGTTTACTGCTTGAGTTGGCCATCACCTTAGTTGCAGGCTTGTTTTCTCCCTGTCGCTTCATTTAGCTTTACTGCTCCCTTTCTAGTGTGCATGTTTATCCTATCATTACTGAGTCTTGGCTTGTTTAAGTTAGAGAGCCAAGTGCCCATTTTTTTATTAAAGGGTATAGCTTATCTTCTTTTTTAAATTTTCTCCTTTTATTAGCAGTGCTAGGTCTGTTTAAGTTAGAGGGCCTAGTGCCCGTTTAACTTAAAGGGCAGAACTGAGCCTTTCTTATTTTCAAATTGATGTGCTGTGAGTTTAGGTTTTTGATATAGAGAACTGTTTAGGCTTGGATTATTACGTGTGTTTCGCTTAGAGTGTGTTTGTAATTAGTATTCCATTTTTAGTGTGTTTTTGCAGTCTCTTCCTTTTCTCGTTATGTCTAAAGAGAGTTAGAAAAGGAACTAAAGCCATCTGGCTTTAAAAATATCAAAAATGTTCACAGAAAATATCTTTAACTGATGGCCATAGCAGTTGTGTCTACTGCTTGGGGGCCATTCACCTTCAGGAGTCATGTGTCATTCCTTCAGTTTACGAGTTTTGCAGGAGAGAAAGAATAAGTTAATTGTCAGAGGGTTACTGAAGACTCCATTCTCTGAAGCTCTAGAAAGTCAGAATACCTCCATCAAGTCTAAGTCTCCTTCTTCAAAAGGTGATAACATTTCCAAAAGACACTCTCCTTCTTCTTCTTCATTGGGTCATTAGGAACCACCACCAAATATACCTACAACTTCTTCAGGGAAACTTATCCCTTCAGCTCCACAGCTTTCGGAACCAAGAGAGTTTTTGGAATTGGAAAAGTCACGTCCTTCGACTTCACAGCCTTTGGAGCTGAGAGAGACTAGCTTATGGAGCAGGTCCACTGAATTGCTACCAGTCTCCCCTACCTTAACATCTCCCATATTGGAAATATCTCGCTCACCTACCCTTTCTTCCAGGTCCTCTAGAAGCCTCCTGGATGATGATGTGGATAAGGTGGTATGCAGACTACTGAAGTCACTAGCGCTGGCTAAATTATTTTCAGCTCCAACCCAGCCAGTTCTGGAGCAGACTAAGACAATTTCATCCACACCAATTCCTCCTCCGAGTCAAACTGGATTTTCAGAGCCAGAGTGCCAGGTACTGATCACTGTAAAATCTTCGGTTCCGAGACCGCTCCAGGAGATTTCAGAACCGTTGTCTGTTCCAACACCTTTTGTGTTGTACGGGGTGTCTAGGGGGTCGAAGCTCTCTGGCTGGTTCCGGGGGGACGCTCAGACCCAAGGTTCTTTGGTTCCAAGCTTACCTTTCAGGGTGTCAGCAGCTTGGCTCCTACACAGGGCTTGGAGCCGGTCTCCTTGGAGCTGAGGATTCCTTCTATTTCTTCAGAACTGGGGGCAACCTCAGAGCTGGGGGGACTAGCTTTTGAGCTGATGAGGAGTGTACTGTCTTCTCCTGCAGCTCTACATGATGGTACTGGTAGTCTTCCCCCCAAAGTGCCAGCATCTGCCTCGGCACCACTCCATTCTCAGGACAGCAGAGATTTAAGGCCTCAGGCAGCCCCACTGGGAGAGTCACACTCTCCCATGACCTCTCCAGAATACCCTTCTAAGGAGGCTCCTCAGATGAAAACATGGAGAAAGAAGCATCTGGACTCACCAGACAAGTCATTTACCTCTGATACTGACCTCGATGAGTCGGAAGGGTCCCCACGGTCGCCCTCTGAAGATATCGCCTTTGCAGATATTTTAGAAATCCTGAAACAGCGAGGCAGCTGGATGTCCATCAACCCTTCTGATGAGGATTTGGTATAACTTAGGGCCTTCAGATATCAACCTTCAGCCTCCTTGGTATCTCTGCCTTTCGATGAACTAATGGAATTGGTTAGTCGGAAGACGTGGAAGTCACCAGACACAATGGAATCAGTCCCTCGGAGGCCAAATAAATTTATAACAGCTCCATTAGAGAAAGACTTTCTTACTAAAGTCATCCCTGTAGATGCTATGGTGGTGGCAGCAGCCACCAAGAAGGAACTCTCTGAAAGGTCCTCATCTCTCCATCCACCGAACAAGGAGTCTTGAACAAATGACAGATATGGGAAGAGTATTTTTTCATAAGTGACTTTTACCCTCAATTCGCTGAACTACCTTATGCACTTCACTAGGCTACAAAGAGATCTCCTGAAAGAGTTAGGAAATACTCTCCAAGGTTCACTAGCCGCAGGGGTGTCAGACAGCTGCAGGGGTGTCAGTCAAAGTGATCTTGCAGCTATTTACCTTAAACTTCATAGTTAACTCCTCCATGAGGATGATTTCTTATGTAGCGGATGGAGTGAGCAGGGCAGCGGCTACAGGAGTTTCCCTTTGGAGACACTCCTGGATGTGTTTGTGTAATTTTGTGGAACCCTTTAAGTCTACTTTTGTCAATACCCTTTCGATGGTTCCTCACTCTTTGGACGAAAAGTCAAAGACACACTCACCAAATGCGAGCAAGAAGGAAATCTCTCTCTACCATGGGAGTACATTTTTCTATACCTTCCAGGCCCTATCCCAAGGGTCAAAAGGGGGGAAAATGTGGTTCAAAAAATCTCAGGGAGTTTTTCTGGATGCATGAGGGGAATCCTCCCCTAGGGGCAGAATGGGAGGTTATAATGGTAGACTTCATTCAAGAGGCAGAGGCGGTCTGCAAAACCAGGGTGACCAAGATCCTTTTGTGGCCGTCCCTTCCAGCGCTCCTGAAAGGAGGTGCATCTGCCCTACTCTGGAGGCAGTCAGGGGGAGACTATCTTTGTACCCAGAAGCCTGGTGAGATATTACAAAAGACAAGTGGGTACAAAATATAATATCCAGAGGTAATAAATTAATCTGTTAAGAAATCCAAATTCCAAATGGTAATGCTGTAGTCAATTCTTCCCTTTTTAGGGAAAGATGATTGGATGTGCTCAATAGACCTGAAAGATGTGTACTACCACATAAAAATGGACAGATCATCAAGGAGTCATCTACGCTTCTGGCTGAGAGCCAGTCAATACCAATTCCAAGCTCTGCCTTTTGGCCTCACTACAGCCCCCAGAGTGTTCAACAAATGCATGGCAATAGTCACAGCTCACTTGAGACGACTGGGATTCCGAGTGTTTCCATAACTAGATGACTAGCTCCTGACTGCCATCACCAAGCATCTATTACAACAGTCAAGAGACGCCAGCTTACAAATCTGTTCTCAATTGGGGATAACAATAAATTCAGGAAAATCTGCCTTGTTGCCATGTCAGCATATTACCTTTACAGGAGCAGAAATAGACACTGTCTCTATGATGGCAAAGTTATCAGCAGAAAGAGTTTTTGCACTCAGACCACAGATTACGATCTCCTTCCAAAGACAAAGGTAACAGTGAAAACAGTTCAAAAAGTCCTAGGAAACATAGCAGCAAACCATAACACAAGTCCCTTTAGCCAGGATGCACATGAGAATTCTTCAGTGGCTCCTTACAACACCTTCCCATGTCTCACCAGATCAGGATTACTGAGTCATGCAAGAAAGACCTAAGATGGTGGCTCCTTTCCAGTAATGTCACGTTAGGTCAATGCTTTACCCCACAACAACCTCTGGCAGCTGTGACCATGAATGCCTCCCAGATAGGGTGGGGGGCATTATCTGGGGAGGACTGTCCAAGGCACATGGCAGGAACATGAGATCCATTTGCACATCAATATTCTAGAGATGAGAGAAGTGCTTTTGGTGTTGTAAGCACTTCAGGATTTTCTTCCACTAGGAACAATTGCAATTCAGTCAGACAATATGTCGGTGGTTTGGTACATAAACAAGCAAGGAGGAACCAAATCGTAACCCCTTTGCCAAGAGGCCCTCAGGGTATGGCAATGGGCAATCTCTTCCCAACGTTTTCTGATAGCAATGCACAAACTGGGGAAATCCAGTGTGATAGCGAACAGGCTCAGCAGGGGAATATTGATGCCCCATGAGTGGTCCCTAAAGAAAGAGATCGCAGAAAGGATATTCCGAAAATGGGGCCAGCCTTGCTATGATCTGTTTGCCACTCCCACGAATGCCAAATGCAGAAGCTACTTTGCCTTAATTCCCCCTCTGGGGGAGTCACCAAGGGATGCACTTGTCCATGATTGGCCCTTGGGATTACTTTATGCCTTTCCCCTTTTCTCCTAATACCCAAAGGCATTCAGAAAGCCTACTCATTGGGAAGCAGGTTAATTCTCATCGCTCCATGCTAGCCTCAACAGATTTGGTTTCCCTTCCTCCACCCTCACCTTCAGAAATAACCCTGGACTCTCGACCCATTTCCAGACCTTCTGACTCATATATTGGGAACGTTCCACCCCTCCTTCCAAACCCTCAAGTTGACAACATGGCTGCTCCAGTTCCCAACTTAGTCAGGCTTCACAATTTTACGCCAGTAGTTAAACACATCTTGGTATCCTCGCACAAGGCTACAATGAGGAAGTTATACACAAGTAAATGGAAAAGGTTCTCATTTTGGGTACACAGTAAAAATATCGACCCTTTTTCTGCTCCTGTCACTTCTATTCTTGAGTTTCTATCAGAGCTTTTTCAGCAAGGTTCAGCTGCAGCTACTATTAAGGTGCAGTTAGCTGCAATCTCTAATTATCAAATGGATGACTTCAAACCTGATGTCACACAGGTTATGTAAAGCATTCTTGAAAGGTACCTGCTTATTTAGACCCACCTTTAAAGAACCTCTTTCGCCATGGGACTTGAATTTTGTGCTAACATGTCTGACCTTGCCCACTTTTGAGCCCTCATCAACTTGTGACCTCAAATTTCTGTCCTAGAATACAATTTTCTTAGTTGCTATTACCTCTGCAAAGAGAGTTTCGGAATTGCAAGCTTTATCAATCAAACATCCATTTGATATTCCATAAGGACTGACTATCTCTCCGTACCAATCCATCATTCCTACCTAAGGTGTATTCTCAGAATAACTTAAATCAATCCATTAGACTGTCAGTGTTCTTTCCTAATCATGGCAACAAGGTAGAACACTAACTACACCACCTATATGTGCATAGACAACTTAGTTTCTATTTACATAGAACCAAAAATTTCAGGAAGTCTGCTCAATTGTTCGTTTCATTTTCAGAGGTCAAAAAAGGCATGCCAGTCTTTAACGTTTCACTATCTAACTGGCTTTCAAATTGTATTATCTTTATTTACAGTTCTAATAACAGACAACTACCATTCAAAGTCAAAGGTCATTCTACTATGGTCATGGCTACATCATCTGCTTTTCGAGCTAGGCTATCTACGGACAGTATTTGTGCCGCTGCTATGTGGGAAAAACTAACCACTTTCATTACTCATTACAAAGCGGATTTTGCCTCCAGGGACAGAGTCTCCTTTGGTTCCACTGTGCTGAAAAGTGTGCTCCCATGAGCCACCCAGGGAATATGGTGCTAGGGACGCTGTCCCAACCAGTAAGAATGAAGGCAAGATAGGACAACATAACATAAAGAAGTTTTGTACTCACCATAACATTCCATGTTTGTTGTCCATCTTGCCATTCATTCTTACGATCCCTCCCACTGTCCACCTGCCTAGGGGCTTCTAGAGGACCTAGAACAATCTCTTCCTTGAGCAAGGAGCTCCTCTGACTTTCTTCTTTATTCATCAGTATCCTTTATTATGGGGCTACTGTACAAATATAATTAGTGTTAGTAGCAAACAAGATCTGGGAACCATGCACCGCAGGATGTGATAGCTGTTCATCCACAAGCCAAGTGAAAGTCTTCTAGCTATAAAATTCGGCCAAGTCAGAGATGAGGATCGGCTACGAACCCAACCAGTAAGAATGAATGGTGAGACAGACAACAGACATGGAACATTATGATGAGTACATACCTTCTTTTTCAGATAAAAGCCCATTGTATGCATAATTATCCAATAGAAAACTGTAATTTCAAGTGTAAAAAGTAAAAGTCTATGCTGATGTGCTTTGGAGTAATGGAGTTATTTGAATGGTTAGTTTAATGTCTTGAAAACACCATTGTGTTTGCTTAGGTTATGTATTACAGCAAACCAGAGTGAGAGAGAAAATCCAGGGCATAAATCTCTGAAGAGGTGACTGTATGGATTATACAAATATTAAGTGCCCACATGGAAAAGACCATACATAAATATGATAAAAAAAAAGAAAAGTTTGGTGAAAATTCACATCCAAAATGTAATATGGATTAACATCAATTCCCTTCAGGATCGGGAAGTGGTAGTGGGAATCACAGCACATTCTCTACTTGAAGAGGGGGTATAATTTTATTTGACATTTAGAGTTGTTTTAGTGGCTGATACTAGTTTCAGAAAATGTTCCTTTAGTTCATATTTATTTATTTCCATTTATTAACCATGGTAAAACATTTTCAGTTTCAGCCTGGATGTGTACAGTAAACAACCATAGCAAGAATAATATGCCACACATACATGTTTCTGATGCAAACTAAGTTTCTATAGATATGCTGTTAAAGTTATAACTATTAGCAGGTCTATATGCAGCATGCATATCTAAGTTACATAAACAATATGTGCAATAAATAAAATATATGGAGAGAAGGGTGAAAAAAGTGAAGGAGAGTTGAGAAAGAAAATTATGTTTGGCTAACAGGTAGTAAGGAAGAAAAACGGACAGGGAAGTTGAATGAGGCCTAAATGGAATCACTTGAAGAGGTATGGTACATATCACATGGTTAAAAGTAATGTACATTACTTATGTTTACAGACTAATACATTTGGGAAGTGTGATTTATGGCATAGTTCCCTTCCAATAGCAGCTGCATGCAGCGGTTTCGAGGTGAAAAATATATTTTTAGATGATAACTAAATATACCCACCTGGGTGGGTTTGACATTCTGCGGTGTGTTTTTACGTTGAATGTTGGCCAAGTGCCTCCATTTCCTGTAAAAAAAATGCAGTAATCTGAAGCTTTGGTTTATTCAAAGTTCAGTGAGGTCATCTCCATAAAGTAAGTTTCCATTAAGTGCAATTTTGGTCCACTGAAGTAGACTATATATATATATATATATATACATATATATATATATATATATATATATATATATATACATATATATATATATATATATATATATATATATATATATATATATATATATATATATATATATATATATATATATATAAAATGTATATACACATAAACACACACACACACACATATATTATGTATATACATACATACACACACACACACACACACACATGCATTCATATATATGACTGTGTGTGTGTGTATTCATGCTATCCTATAAAATAAGACTTATACCTGTTTTGGATAAGATTTTAAACCATAGCTCCATCTACCTGTTGGTGGTAATGCAAGAACATGCAAAAATCCCAGGGCACTTTAAGAAAACAATAGGGGAGGTTCCCTGGTGCCCTAGCCAAATTTCCCCTCGTCAGTTTGAATACCACCTCAGGGGTTTCCCCGGAAAAGACATCATCGGCCTAATGGGATTAACCTGGTTAACAAAGTATAAATGAATAAAACTAAAATTAAATGCTGAGATTGACAGAACTCCATATTAAATTATATAATTCTTTACTAGGCTAATATGTTAACATAAACAGTTATCAGGAGCCTACTTGAAAATTCAAAATACCATAAGTAAGCTATTTGTTTCATATTAAGTTAATGTGATATTATCATAACTCATAAATGCAACAGCAATCAGTTGCATTCATCTTGCTGCAGTATACAGACTTTGGTGTATAATCTTGCAATTTACATACTTTACAAATAGGTATACAATGTAAATTGTTTTAAGTCTGACAATACTGCAAAAGTGAAAGCACTGTATTATAACTTATTCAGAAATGTGCATAATAATAGTAATTAGATTTTTTTGTTTGGTAAGACTATCCTTTACTTGTACAACATATAACCTTTTCAATAAATGAAAAAAAATGTGAGTCAGAACTTGCCTAGATGATTAGATACTTGGAGTTTTGAAATGTTCATGGGTTCTAGCCATCTTTATTCCAAAAATGAAGATACAGTTTCCTCTAGTACTATGTAGATGAATTCATTGAACTATTTGTTGTCAAAACAACTCATTTTTTTTAAATTTACAAGTATATACATTATTTTAGACAAGAAAGTCTGTTAAGTATTCATATCATTGATAAAAACATGTTTTGAAATTTGAAAATTATTTTATGTTGCATAATTAAGTGAAAAAGACAGTGTCAGTTTTGCTCAAATTCCTCTGTCTGCCAACATGGCCACCATTAAGTTAACTGCATGTAAAATCTGAAATTGTAACAAATCTGACATCTAAAATTTTTCAGGAAATGGACACTTTAAAGCGTCAAATAATTAAGAATCCTGAGAAAATAAGGAGTTCAAGAACTGATTCCATATATTTAGAGGAAGTCGCTTAATATTCTGATTGCAGTAACATAAGATGCTGGTATGAATTTAAACATACATGCTGAACTCATTTCAGACTTCTTTTCAAAAAAGGAAACTTAATGAGCAGGTCTAGGAGCAACAGTATCAGAATTCAGGGTCTGTCAGGCAGACTAGAAAATAATGACATTATCAAATTTCTACTGACAATTTTTCTGGCAGCTTTGAACATTAAGTACAGTTCTTCTATTAACTTTGAAAGAACTCATAAGGCTATAATTCATCCATCAGTGATTCATGACAGTAGCCAGGTTGCTGGATCTTAAGCAGAAGTAACTACTTCTTCAGTTTGACAGCAGAACTATGAAAATTATGTTTTTGAACTGCCAAATTAAGATTCTGACAAACTGTTTCAAGCCTTTTTTTCCCTTGCGGCATATGGAGATAACTTTAGAATAAAGGCACGCAAACAGTTTTAGATATCAAGTTTTACTCTGTTGTTAGGCAGGAGGGAAAGGATTAAAATTCAGGTCTCTTGTGGCTGCTTAAGCCTTCATTATCACAGATGGTAGTCGAACTCTAGGTTCATCACAAATTCCCAACAAGCACGGTAACAAGGAGCTTCACATATGCAAAGTCTGCAGTGGCAGTGGTCAAGTAACAACAAAATCTTTCTAACTACTGATTTTGAACTAGTGTTTTTCTATTAAAGATTTCACCTTACCTTTACTTTGATTGTGAAAAAAGGCCCATTTAATAATTTATATTTTGCCATTCCCATGAAGACTGAAATATAATTAGACCCCTATCCTTCTAGTCAAACCATAAAACAGCAAAGACTTTAAATCCAATATCGGCCTTACCTGTTTGGTAAAATCCTGTGAAAACTATTATCTACGTATTTTATAGCATAGAACCAGAAATGAAGAATTCACTCTCTGCCCTTTCATCATCATGGCTTCTTGTCTGGCCTTAGAACTATGACTGCTTCAAATAACCTCACATACGATATTCTCCAAAATATGAACAAGGGACTTTTAATAGGCTATGTGTTCTTCAATCTGACAAAGACATTTCACTCTGCTATTAATAATATGGTGATAATGCAAACCCAGCACACATGAAATCTGAAAACCCAGGAATCACAATTCTCAAGTGAATTCTGCTACAACAAATTGATCTGTGCTAAAAAGGCAAATGTCATTGTCCTCCTACCCTGATCCAGTCCCGTCACACATGCTAATTTTTCTATTACCTTTTCAACAACATGTTACTGATATTGTCCAAAATACCAAACTACTCAATGTTACCTTGGACAATAAATTAATGTTTGATATCTATATAGCCAATGTCATTAAAAACACATAAAAAAATAGGTTCTTTACAGAGATTCAAAATCTTTCTCTCAAAATAAGCCTGAAAAGCTATAGGCAGTGCTTACCTCTCATCTAGTCTACTGTATACTTGTGCAATCTACACTGATCTTCATATCACCCAATAGCAAAGACTGAAGCAATGTTACAGCAAATTAGCAAAAATTGCCTCCAGTCCCTCTAACAGATCTCTACATAGAAGCAACTGAGTAGAATTTCCCAGTGATATCCAGTACAGCCAACTGAAGGAAGCACACTCTATTCTGCATCAGCCGTCTAAATGTTCTTCCCTAATCTCAGTGATGAAGTGGTACTGTCTCACAAGAGAAATCCATTCTAAAGACAAACACCTCGCCTGCCAGGACAAGACCTCAAATGCTCATCCTGAACCCTTGTGTTCATGGTGTATTGACAAACTCTGGAACTAGATGGCATCACTCCTCAGGTGACCTCAAACTCAAAACAGTTTCAAGAACAATCTCCACTCTTATCTCTTTATCTCTAAGGCCTGCACCTGGTCTTTTTCTCCTGGTTAATCAGTTGCTCCTCCCCCAACCATTCCTTCTCTCAAACCGCAGAGTTTTTTTCTGTAATCCTTAACTCTTGAGTTTTGCTCTTCCATAACTGTTATGTGAATCCTTAAAACTTCTTCTGCTTCTTCTTTACAGTAACTTTGATCATGCAGACTGACAATACCAATGCCTCTCATCCATTTTTACACTCAGTCATCTAGATTTGTTAACATATTTTATTATTTTTGGATCTTTATCAACATTTAAACTTTCAATCTCATTCTCTTCTTCTGCTTCTGTTACCACTGTTCTACAAATGGCTTAAGCTAAATATTTCACTATTCACTGCTATCTCCTTTCTGACCTAGTCTATATTTAATCTGTAATTGCTATATTATAAATATTGTTTTTACTCACTAGGGTCCGCTATAATCTTTTTGCCTGTTTTTCTCTTACTAAATATGTCTTTTGTGCTTCTCTGCTTGAGCCTCAAAAGGGATTGATTTTGCCATCTCCTGTTCCTTACCTGTAAGCAAAGGAGAACCTCAGAGATCCTGTTCATCTCCAAAACTATTTGTTTTGTTTATCAACAATCTTCCAATGGACTTTCCTCAGATCAAAGTAATTCTCTGTACCAATGTCATGGTCATTTATTCAACAGTCTTCCACATTCACAATCAAAAATTAAATGGAGAAAGACATTGCCAGCTTTAGCCACATAGCTTAACAATAATAAACTTGCACTAGATACTAAACAAATTAAACCAATAACTTTGGCACTAAATAAAAACTCACATTAATACCTAAAACATTGGACCATAAAATACAATGGTCATAATATCAGGAAATAATCCAGCACTTTAAATACATAACAATCTGGCTGGTGCAAAACCCTAACTTTTAACATTCAATGCGGTGGTGGTGATGCGGTAGCGTTGTAGCCTCACAGTAAGACGCTGTCTGGTTCGACTCTCAGTTACAGCATCATCTGCGTGGAGACATGCATCAATGGGTGTACCTTCGTTGAAGGTTGTGCGTCAGGGCTGGCAACTCAGTATGTAAAAATCAACTGCCAATCATTAGCGGACCGGAGTTCCGGTGTGGCGACCCCAAACCAGGAAAAGCCGAAAGTCACAACAACATACAACCAAATCAAAAAGTAATGTGCTGCTTTTCTGCTCAAAACAATATATACTTCCCCCGAATGAAAAAGATCAGCCCTTGCTGAAAACATGTTGCTGTACTATTTAAATACAATCTATCAACCACAGCAACAGCTTCAAATTAAAACCTGGACTTCCATTAGTCCACACCTTCTATCATCTGTAGATTCAGCTTCCATCACTTGCAGATCATCCCACTAGCAGCCAAGAAGAAATACCACTGCAATGTCTTTTGAAGAGAAAAAACAGTGATTTATACAGCAGAGAAGCTAGCGTAGCTCACATGTAAACAAGTGTGGAAACAGCCCCTTTATTCCAGGGAACTAGCAAAGAGAAATATCAGACTTGGCATAAACTCATAAGTCCATAATGAAACCTCCTCCTTAATTACCACTAAGAATTGATTACGTTGCAGTGACCACTGCTTATTAATCTGGTTCCCTATATATGGACTGCCCTCCAACTAAATATCCATTCATGCTTTACCAAACTAAATATACCAACTCCAGGATCACACTACAGTGGGCAAAAGGGCAAATTTCCCCATGTTGGCCAAGTGCCTCCATTGCCTGTAAAAAAAAATGTGGTAATGTGACATTTTGGTTTATTCAAAGTTCGGTTATGTCATTTTGGTAAACTAAACTTCGATTAAGTGTAATTTCAGTCTACTGAAGTAGACCCATATATATATATATATATATATATATATATATATATATATATATATATATATATAAAGTTTTCAAATTTTGAATCCATATGTTAATCTGTAAGAAAACTGATAGGTGAGAGATCTGAAACAAAGTGAAGCGAGGGGAAATCTCAAACATCAACACAAATAATATTATGGTTGATAAGTATAAATCAGTATATGAATATGAATCTTTAAAAAATGAAATACACAGTCTGACCAGAATCTAACTACAATCATTGATCATTTGTTTCTAAATGTCATCTGGTTAGCAGACAGTGCAGGCCTTCATGTTACATGAGAGTGACTTGTAATGTTCATTTTTGAGGTAATTTTGGAATTTGGTCTCCTAAATAAGGAGCTTGTGGAAAGAATTGCATTGTTGGCACTTGATTCCATTTCATATTAATCAGGAAGATGACAGTGTAAAGAGCAGCACTAGGGAAAGGGGTATGACATGAAACAAACTGAGTAAAGAAACTCCTTGGACTACATGAAAAGAGACATTGAGGAGCTCTCTGATTATGTAGCCCAAGCAGGTATGACCCTGACCTTGAGCAGTATCCTACCTTCACCAAGAATGATGCCACAATACAGAGATAAGATGATCAGCTTTAACAATTGGCTTAAACTCTGGTGTCATTCAAAGGGGATCCAATGTCTGTCTGCCTGGGATGACATGCTGGACAAGCCACGCTGCTTCGCAAGGGACGGCTTGCACCTGTCACCCCTAGGATTCCGGATTTTGGCAAAGGCTCTTGCCACCCCCATAGTGCCTTTTTTAGGCAAGGCTCAAATTCTAAACCTACCACCCTAGAACAAAACAAAGAAAAAAACTAAGGGTAATGCTGCTCAATGCCAGAAGTCTCAACCTCAAGATGCACGCACTCGAGGCCCTTCTCAGTATGGAGAACATCGATGTCTGTGCTGTGACAGAAACCTGGTTCAAGGCTCCTGAGAGCACCCCAGCACTATCAGGTTTTACCTCATATCATGCGTTCGGCCCCAAAACCTGGACAATACCAAGAAAGGAGGAGGGTATCCATATTCATCAAGGACACCCACACCTCAAGATTGGTGGCATCGCAAGATGCATCGGAAACCATCCAGGTGCAATTAACCATAGGCAAGACTGCTCTGCAATTTGTAGCATGTTACAGGCCACCCTCGCAAACTCAGGAACCTCATATGGCCTTCCTGAAAACACTGGAGGGATAAATGTATCTCGAACACCATCATACTAGGTGACTTCAACTACCCTAATATAGACTGGGAACACTACTCAAGCCCAAACACTCTAGCCCAAAAGTTCCTGGAATTCATAAACTCAAATGCCATGGAACAACTAGTCACCATCCCCACAAGAGGAGAAAACATACTTGATCTCATCATCACGAACATGGGAGCACAATGTTCAACGCCGGAAGTATACCCCTCACTGGTGAGATCTGATCACAAACTAATCTCGCTGGAGGTCCTCATCCCGCCCCCACCCGAAATGAAAAAGACCACAGTAAAGAACTTCTCAAAAGCCGACTTCACACTTCTAAAGACTAGTGTGGTCTCCTTTAAGGCCCCTGAGCCGGCGGTTAACATTACTCAAACCGCTGAATCACTTACAAATGCCTTCTACCAGCACCTGCAGGGCTGCATGGATCAGGCAATCCCAAGCAAAACAAAGACTCTCTGTACCAAAGGCAAGTGTCCAATCTGGTGGACCCCAGCCATAAACAAACTCTACAACAAAAGGAGAATGCTACTACAAGATAGAGCAAAATCCTTAAAAGGTAAGACACCGCTGATCACTATAAGTAAAAAGCTAAGAGCTCTCATAAAATCATCCAAAGCTAATTTTGAGAAAAAAATAGCTAAGGACTCTAAAGACAACCATAAGGCATTCTTTAGCTATGTCAGAAACCTAGGAGGAAACTCCCAGATATGCTCAGAATTAGTTCAAAATGATGTGAAGATTACTGATCCTACAGACATTGCCAACATACTGGCTGAAAGGTTCAGTGCAAACTTCTCCCCTCCCCTAAAGGAGAGATATCTATACCAAATGATTGTAGCCCCCCAAACATCTCTAACGCCCAGGTGAGAATTGCTCTCTCCAAGGCAAAGAACACAGCATCCATGGGACCTGATGGTGTCCCCGGCTGTGTGCTCCATGAACTCAACGAGGAATTAAACCCACAGTTAGGACAGCTGTTTAATCTTAGTCTCACCTCCAGATACGTACCCAGGGAGTGGCGCACAGTGACTGTGGTCCCACTCCACAAAGGCGGTGCCTCCACCAACCCTGGAAATTACCGTCCCATTAGCTTGACAAGCCTTATCTGCAAAGCCATGGAGAGGATCATAATGGATCTCATAAATAAAGACATAGGGAACTTGCAGACTTTGGATCCAACCCAGTTTGGCTTTGTCAAAGGCAGATCATGCCTTCTAAACTTGGTTGACTTTTTCGAAACAGTCACCAAGGCCATTGACGAGGAAAGGCAGTCCATACAGCCTACCTAGACCTGGCGAAGGCTTTTGATACAATACCTCACTCGGGTATCATTGAAAACTCATCAACTTAAATGTAAACCCATACATTACAAGATGGGTTGCAAACTGGCTGAGTGACAGAACCCACAGGGTCAGAGTTGCTGGCGCCATGTCAGACTCAAAGCCTGTCACAAGTGGTGTCCCACAGGGCTCAGTCCTGGGCCCACTCTTGTTTGGCATCTACTTTTCTGAAGTACAAGCAAACACAGGAGGGTTATGGCTGACAAAGTTTGCAGATGACTGCAAACTGGGCGCCGTAGTTGAAAACACATCCGACACAGATATCCTTCAGAAGGGTCTCACAGAAACGAATAACTGGTGCCAGAGCCATGGCCTAAAGTTAAATGCCAAGAAATGCATAGTCATACCCTTTGGGAAAAATAAGGTTACCCCTAGCTACCATATAGGTGGCAATCCCCTGAACACAGAAGAAGTTATTAGGGACCTGGGAACCCAGGTTGACAGTAGCCTTTCATTCGACACTCATATTGCTAACGTAGTTAGGAAGACCTTCTACATTGCCCACCTTATCATGAAGGGATTCACATCTAGATCAAGGGAAGTCATAGTCTCCTATACTCATCACTCATCAGACCAATGATCGAGTACAATGCCCCATTCGGAATGTATCTGACCCGACACTTGCAGCAGCTGGAGAGGCCACAAAAGTTCCTCACCAAAAGGATAAAGGGTCTCAAAATCTGCCTTATGCTGCCCGACTGAAAGAACTCCAGTTATATTCAGTTGCTTACCGCTTGCTCAGAGGTGACCTATGCCTGACATACAAGGCCATGTCAAACCCAGATTTGATGAACATGCTTCATCTCAAAAATCTAGATCCCTCAGAGCCACAAGGGTGGGAGACTTAAACCTCGACACGGTTATTAATAGGACATGCTGGAGGGATAGATTCATCACCCAAAGACTCCCTATGCTGTGGAACAAAATCCCGGTTTATGTGAGGCAGAGCACCTCGCTGGCCTTGTTCAAGAGGAATCTTGACCAATAGATGGGAGATCGCAGATACACCCCAGGGGTTACCTCAGTGTCACTGCTCGACAGAGGCACAGCAAAATAATGGGCATAGTTTCTCCAAACTAAAGGGGTGGCGTAAGCCACAAAACTATGGGCTAGGCTTATAAATGCCCTCGGGCAGATAGCCTAGTATGAACCTATGAACCTATGAACCTATGAACATAGCAGAGTGACAACAAAATGTAAGTGATGCAAACAGAATGATGACATCAGAGACAAGGCTTAAGATTCCCTCCAGGATATTGTGTAAGTGGGTGACATACAAAATAAACCAAGGGGGTTATAATTTAAGAAAAGTGGAGAAGTAATGATTTCATTAAAGTTACCAACATGTTTTAAAAAAGAACAGAAATGCAAAATGTAGACTGGTCAACATTTGGATGTATTTGTATTTGTTCCTGTGACACAATTGCATTTTACCTACAAAATTATTCCAAGTAAGAAAGAACAACACTTTGTACAAAAGTACTATGGTAAACAAGCCTATAAAATTAATTTTAGTTACAGGTAAATTATCATTTTACAGCAAATTTTTTGTAGAAGTTGAATGTGCTTGCAGAATTTATTGTTCTTTTCAGTTGTTTATAAAAATTAAAAAATAAATGAATTATTAATTCCACTGAAAGTGCACTAATGGAGTAATGAGGTCCATTTGGACAGGGATGGTGGTTTAATTCTTTGGTTTAGTTGTTTATGTTCAAAGAGCTTTTACAGCTAAAGAAACTTTAGTCTTTTAACATTCCAAGTAGGTCAGTAATGAATTTTAGTGTGCCTAATGATATTTTTTACATTAGCTGTAATGTAGATGAAGGTCTTCAGTTCCTGTGAACAGTAAGATAATGCAGGAATTTTTACATGGGAGGGCTTTTTGAGTTGAAAATATTTCTATTTCTGTACTAATATAGAGTGTATCAAATATTTTAAGAATGTTTGAGTATGTTTAAATTATTTATGCTTAGACCATGTGTAAAACTACGCCTGGACTATCTCAGATATTACCCTATCATGAAGGCTATACTTCTGGTTTGGGGGTTGATGCTCTGAGAATGGAATATTTTTAAAAGTCTAGTATTTATTTGTGCATTTATTTCTTTTTATGATTTAAGAGGATGTAAGTGTTATGATTATGTCCTTAGTGAAAATAGACTAGTTTCCATTTCAGCCAATATACAGAATAAGGCTGGGCCTTCTTGTAGGAATACTTAAAAATATAGATTTTTTTTTCAAAGTGGGGTTGATTGCATTGAGTATAAAATAATTTTACAGCTTTAGACTTTAAGTCCTTTAAGTCATTTTCAAGAAGGAAAAAAAAAGACCTATTAAGTGTATTTCTAACTAATTCAAACTACTTCTGTTTTGGACCTTATACAGAAAAAGCCCACGGCTCCTTCTGGTCTGTTTAACATAGTCACATTATGGGATAACTGAACACAGAAGAGTACAGTATTTATAGTCATTTTAAGACTAGCATGGCAAAGGCATTTAAAATATATTTTCTAATGCTCACATATATTTTGTTTATGTCAAATGAAGATCGAGGTCTAGACTGTTGCAATAAAGTTGTAATGCTGAATACATTGCTTGCTTGTTGGAATTTTCTGTCTCACAATAAATTATTAAATAAAGCCTAGCCATGTACATCTTTAATCAAACAAACTTAAAAGTTCTTGACATCCTTGTCAAGACCTTAATACTTTACCTTCCAAATTGAGCAGAGCCTTACAGGATAAGCCTGGTGTACATCTCTCTCTACCCATCCAGTCTTCAAGACTAACATTAAAGGTAACAAAGGTAGAGCAGCAAACAAGACCAAATAATGAAACGTTTCCAGGCAGCTCAGCAGTAAAATGAACAACTTGGTACAAATAGATCAGTTTCTTTTTATTCCACAACAAAAAGTAGGCGTAAAAAAGATCCAAAAGCTAAAATCCAAGCAAATGCAAGAACAAACGTAGAACACAAGCGCTTTCGCTCGGAATATTCCGAGCTTTCTCAAGTAAAACAATTAATTGCTTGCAATCAGTGTTTAAATACACGTGTGAAATAGATTAATTAATTAAACTCTATCTACAACATTAAAGTGACATTTGCTTTTTACTTAAAAACAACTTCAGAAAATTCAATGTAAGTTTAACAAATAAATATTCATGTGCAGTTTGAATGCATAATGCTACATAGTGCGTTAAAAATCATTCAAACATCTAACCTACTTGTTTTGTGTGTAATGTAAAAATAAATACATTATACACCAACATGGTTCAAAAATGAAACCTGTCATTCATTATTTTACAAAGCATACTGTAAATAATGTGTCTAAAACATAACATTAAAGGTAGACAACATTTTACATTGCTTGACCTGTGGTGGGAGCATAATCAGTAGGCCAGGAATATGCTCAGTTAGGATCCGAGTTCTCCAACTAGTGTTGTTTATATTTTGGTGTAGATTTGGGTCTCTAGTGTGTGTGTTTGTAAAGGCACTGGTTTTGTGAAGAAATACAAAGTTAAATAGGATCAGGTAGTTCATGGTTCAAAAAGATAGATACTGGAAAACTTGTTGCAGCTGGTAGGCTGCAGAGTACATGGATAGTCAAGATCATCTTTTGGGATAGTTGAAGGATGTAAAATGTTTAATTAGAAATATTTTGGAGGCTTTAGAGCTGTGTGAAATGCTTGGATTTGTACATATCAAATGGGGGCACTGTAGTTTGTGATGGTTACGATAAGGTACAAATGCAGGGCTAGGATGACTTCTTTAGCTCTTAAAGGTATTCCTTTGGTAACTAACTTTGCCAGGTAGAAGACTTTCCTAGCCATAGTGGAAACATGGTGATCAAATGACAGAAAGTTATCCATGTAAGTACCCGAGTCTCTTATAACTCTCTCTGTTAAGAGGAGTACCATTTGTGACAGTTGAAGCGGGAGCAGCTTTTTTGCCGAATACTACTATGCTGCATGTTTTTGCCTTTAAGTTTGGACCATTTTTTGTACATCCAGGTATGTGCAGATTTCAACCCATCATGGAGTTGTTTAATATCAGTAGATGAGTGGATAACAGTACTCAACTAACAGTTATCAGCAAAATTTGGTGAAGCACATTTCTGTGAGATTGGCTTGGATGTCTGCAAAATTACTGCTAAACACAAGACGGCCCAGCACAGATTACTGTGGCATATCATTCATGTCAGTTTTATATTCACTGAGTATATTATCAGCTTTCATAATCTGGAGCCTGTTGGATAGCCAATTTGCAATGCAGAGGTCAACATAATAGGTTAATTAAATTTGTCCAACTTTTTCAATATTTGTGAAGAACATTATCAAAAGTCCTACCTAGGTCAAGATAGTCAGTGAGCACAAAGTGAACTGTACACAGTTTCTATTACCTTTATAAACAAGCTTTCTAGATTCAGGAGACAAGACCAGCCTTCCAATCATCAAACTGTGTGGAGTCTAGCTCAGTTGAGTTGTTTATGTCTGCATAAATGAGTTCTGTTATGATCCTTCCCATGGCTTTGCATATAAGGCTGATACCCATGTCCCACACAAACGTAGATAATTATAGGCCTATAAGAGGGCCCAGCACAGATTACTGTGGCATATCATTTATTTCAGTTTTATATTAACTCTAAGTGCTTATTCACTGTTACTGTACCAATACCAGGTATCCAGTATGAATTTACTAAGGTTACATATCTTTTATTTATCTCTAAAACTACCAAACATAACATGCCATTCTTGTCTGAGTATGTATCTATGACTTTAGGTATTGATAATGTTTTTTTCCACAGTATCATCGTGCCTTTTCTCTTGGTCTGGTAATGAGATTCCACAAGAACCATGTAGCCATTAAAGGACATTCTATCTAGGTCTTTACTAATGATATGAGCATCTTGTAAAAAGCCTATATCTACTTTATTCAATTTCAGATATTTAACTATACTTCCTCTTTTGATAGGATTATTAAGGCCATTAACATTTAAAGACATAGACTTATAAGCGAACATTTTCAAGGACGCAAATATATCTGTTAGTTTTAGTTATGAGCAGGTACTTAAAAATAAATAAAATTAGCACAATATATCTAACTATATACAAATCTAAACATGGATATTTAAATCACCACCTTCAACAATCCTACATCGAGTCACCTTTTATATAGATACTTCTGCTCATTATTAATTAAGTATACAGTTAGTCATATTCAATATTTCTACAACATTGCACTTAATTACTAAAGCTCACAACATCTCAAGACATCTAGTGAAACATTATATAATCACAATTACATATGAGATATAATCATGAGATAAATGCTCATGCTTGGTATATTTTTCTGTGTTAAAATAGTATGATTGTGTTCTCATATTCTGACATATGTTTCTCTAATTCAAACAACAATGTAAAAACTAGAAACTTTTATTAAGAATGGCAATATCTTTCTAGTTCTGACTTTAATTATGAATGATGAATATGTGTCTAATTCTATTTATAGTTTAAATTAGTGTTACATATTATATAAGGATTTTTATTAGTAGTTAAAACATAAGTATATTCTTCATTCTTCCTTTATCTCTCATCTCCCTCCCATCTATTCCTCCTCCACATTTTATTTGCAAACTATATGTAAAATAACTTGGCTAAAGAGTATGTAGTACTTAAAGCTTTTGATTTCTGTTATTATATTACTGTGTCTGCTTCAATCTTATTAGTTTGTGAGAATCATATTTTCTTTTCATTTAACCCTCAATCCCCGTCCTCACTTGTGTGTACAATGCTGTTTTTATATTGGATTATATTAATTATTTTATATGCCTATGTACATTACAATTATTTTTTAATTATTTATAGCAACAAAAAATAACTTTAATATGTTATATTGATAGTATAGCTGATAAAGTGCATCTGTTTGTATTTGTATCAGTTAATTTAAATTCTACCCTATATTTTCATTAAATGTATCTGTAATAGTTTTATTTGTTTACTATTAACTAAAGCAATTTCTCTTTCTCTCCTCCTTCTCCCACTTTCTCATCCCCTCTTATTTCCTCAATATATTATTTATTATGGCTTTCTAACATTTGGATTTCAGGGGGGTACGTATTCTAAGTCTTCACCTTTACCCATACCACTGTGTTTTGGAAAGAGCTAATAGCACATATCAGCTTTGCTTGTGCTGATCGTTAATTATACAATGACATTTTAATACAATATGTATATAATACACACACTTACTGCTTTCAGACTGCCCATATATGCATTATCCATTAAAACAGAGTTCCGTTTTGTTATTCAGTTCATACATTTACATTTTGTATTGCTTTAAGGCATTTTTAGAACTTCCTCGACTGCAAAAATGTCCTTGCTTCATCATTCTCTTCTGTTGCAGATTATTTCTAATGTGCGACACAGGTTCAGAGGTCAAATACGTCATAACTTCAAGTTCCCACGGTTATGTGTTAGTCCCGAAGAGCTGCAGAACTATGTAGCACTCAAGCTTTGGTTCTTATGAAGCTTTTTACAAATTTAAAATGCCAACTGTATTCACGAGGTATGCAGAGTGCTTTTCTCACATTATTCTTACTTTTGTACACTCGTGATTTGTGAAGCAGGAGTCAGTACATGTAAAAAAACAAATTAAGCAGGTTAATACTGTTTTTTTTTTTTTTTTAAACTGCTGTCAACAATGTATTCACAACTCTGCACCACTCTAGAAAGGATCCCTCCCACCCCAAAATATTATTATCACATTCTATTTTACAAGATAAAGAAAAGAAAAAGAAAAAAAAAGGAAACATATGATGTTACGCTTTAGTCATTTAAACACCAACAAAAGTCTCCTTAGCAGGTTGTGTGCATGCCCGAGGTCTCCCTTCTGTCTCCCAACCTACAGTAATTCTATTTCTACTGATTTGGCGCTCCATACTTGCAACGCAGTCTGCATTTAAGCAGAACATTTACACACTATGCTACCTATAATTAACACTTAGTTAATTAAAATAAATACTAATTCTCAATCCTCTACATTCATAACAAATTCTTGTATATTTATTTAATCATTCATACTTAGTCTATTATGCTGTGGAATATATAGGGGATGAGAAATCTATAACAGAATAAGGAAAAGGTGAAGAATGATAAGTATGAGTATTTAATAGTAGGAATTATTATAGTGAGAGGAAGAAAGAAGAATCAGACATACATATCTGTATATATTTATTATGAGATCTTGCCTCATAGCTTGCTGTGTTGGTCTTGTTCTTAAGGAATTATGCCCATTGGAAATTAGAGATGTATGTCTTACTTCCCTTTGAGCTTTTTTGTGGTTTTGTCATTTGTCATTGCCTTGCCATTAGTAGCTTGTCTCTTTAGGCATGATGTAGAAAGCTCCATATCTTCAGATTTATCTAGTAAATGATGTCTTTTGACAAATTCTGTAGCTTCTTCAATATTATTAAAAATGTTCTGACCATCTGGGAGAGTGATTTTTATTCTAGCAGGTAAAAGTATTTGGGCTTTTATTTCAGCTTTCTTGAGGTCTTTAATGAGAGGAACACGCACTTTTCTTTTTGCTATTGTTACAGAGGTATAGTCATTATCAAATCTAATGATTCTTCTATTTTCTTGAATGGGACTTTTTGACCAAGTAGTTTTTAACACTAGATCTTTATCCTGTGTTGACAAAAACTTAACTATGATAGATCTTGCTGAGGTTGGATTTTTTAATGCAGAAGAATTTGATAAAGACCTGTGAGCCCTTTCAATTCCATATGATAGTGACTCCGGAAGATTTAATACTTTGGGTAACCAATTATTTAAGAAAAGAATCATATTGTTTCCTTCTATCTTTTCAGGAGCTTCATAAATTTTAATATTATTTCTCCTTGATCTTGACTCTAAATCTTGCACTTTTTCAATTAATTAGTTGTTTTGCTTCAATAAAAACTATATTTGACTGTCATTCTCCATCTGTCTTCCATCTATTTCATTCACAGATTCTTCTATGCTTGCTATTTGATTTGAGTGCTTTGAAATTATCTCCTTTAAATCTTCAATTTGTTTCTTACTTTCTTTTTTCATATTTTCCATGATGTTTTCTAAATTGTCCATTTTAGTGGAAAGGTCTTGTAATTATAGTCTGTAATTCTTTTTTCATGAAGCTGTCTTGAGCTGATGACTTTGAATGACTCATGTCTCTAGCAGACTGTATACAGCTGTTGAAATTCTGACAGGTAGTTTGTGAGAATAATCACTGAAAATGTTAGTTTTTTCTCCAGCTATTAATCCACAGTAGTGAAGAGAATATTTATGAATAGATATTTCCAATGTATTTCAAAAATTTCTGACTGAATCCTGTCAGAAATAAGGCTTATAGACAGAGCATCAAAAAGCTGCTGTTCTTACTCTGACATCACGGCCACGCCCCCCGATAATTAGAAATTTTTCATATGTCGTGTACAAGCTGAAGTAAGTTTGTCACGGAGAAATCCATAAAGATTGTCTCATTTGTTGATTGGGCAGTACAACACGGGCTGACAGATAAGATGACCTATCTGTGAACAAATTTAACTTGATATGAAGAGATATGGGGTGGGGTACAAGTGGGGATAGGTTGGTAAGGAACAGGTCTGGGATGTTACGGCCTCTAGTGGGTAGTTTTACAATTTGATACAGTGCACTGATATTAACAAAGTCTAGGGAATGCTAAATATAACGTTTTTTAAATGTGTAAGTATGCCGATCAGTGCTTGGCTATCCAATGTCCTCTAGCAAGAGGGCATTTACCTTAACACCATTCAGGCATTGAATATTAAAGTAATTTCCATGATCTCTGGGGGACAATGATGAGGTCTGTAGCTAGCAACATAGTAGTAGTCAGATTTTTTAAGTGTGATTTGGATCTCTAAGTTAGGGTCATGAGTAATTTGTTGTGAGGCAATGGTGTTTTTTTATGAATATCTGTATTCCCTTACAGTTAACCAAGGGCCGGAAGACACGATAGGTACTAAACCTGATATAAAGAGGGTGTTGTCATTGCACAGAACCCTATCTCAGTAAATGTGAATGCATATGAGTTGCAGGAGAGCCTAAAGTTCTGTCATTTTCTCTTCAGACCTCTAGCTTTAAGTCATGCCGTCATGATGTCAGCTGAATTTGAGGTTTGAATCTGTTAAGTAGTAAAGTCCATTGGGGGATTCTTTCTAAAAAGGCACTATAGAGCAGCAAAGGCTTTAGCTAGTAGCCAGCAAAAGCCCTTGTATGAGAGTTGTAAGCCATCTTTGGCAAAGCAGTAAGTCTTATTTGCAGTCTCATCCCAGCCTGGTATATACTGGACCTCCCTTAGAATGATGCCAATTATATTGCCAATTGTTTAACTGAATTATCTTGTCTTTGTATTAAGGCATCATTCTTGGTGAAAGTGGGATACTGCTTCAGACTATACCTCTAACAGGCATAGTAAGAACCATCACGTCTCTCTCATTATTCCTCTGGGTGGAGTGCCTCAGGTCATTCATTCCCACATGACCCACAACTAGGTCATAGTCTTATTTGTCATGGGTCATTAGGGTCCCTGTAACTTCACAGGTAGTGGCACTGTACAAGTAACTTACAGTCACTCTGTCCTTTTCAGTCTGGTGAGTGTGGATCCTGTAAGCATAACTATGATTAAACATGTATTTGTGTAGAAGCAGACTTAGTGGGTAATAGGGGCTTAACGCTGCTTACTTGGTGATTCTTGGAGGAGCTGTGTGGAGTTGCAGAATGTGTGACTGGAGATGCAGTAAGTGTTGTCTTTTGTGCTGAAGGCTGAGATATGTTGATGTATGTCTTCTTGAAGGATTTGGCAATTTTTTGTTCACAACCTCAGCATAAGTTATGGGCATAGGAGTGCTCTATGAATAATGTGATATTGTAGAGGTATTATGTTTACTAACAAAGGCCTGAAGTAAGAAGATTGTCTTTATATTTCTTTTTATATTTACATGTCTCACAGGTTATATTATCAGTTGCTACTAGCAATGAAAATTCAAAAAGCATAAGACAGTTTCTGCACTGCCTTAAAACACCTAATGCAATCAGACTGACAATAGATGAGGTGAAACCAATCTGCTGAGACATGTTGCCAGACAGTAGAGGACTGAGACTTGTGAAGTACCTGGGGTTGGAGACAGAGACTGCTGTAATAGAACTTAGGGATTTATGGATGAAGTATTTAGGGATACTATTCTGAAATTAATTTAGAGGGTAGCTAGTTCATCAGTTCTTAGTGAAAGGACAAAACTGGCCTATTGATATGCCTGGCTATTACTACTGCTGGATTTACCACAGTGTCATACAGCTAGAAATCTATGTATTTTTCTCTTTCCCTCACCAGAAGAACAGTAATTGTATTAATTCCAAGATGGTTCCAGACAAGGCGGTCAGAGGAGGCTGTTTGATGATCAGAAGACTTGTCCTAGATGTTTTTGCAATCTAAAGGTTTGTTGTAGCCTTCACCTCATGGATGTCTTGGTTATCATGTTCACAAGAGCAATACAAGCCACACGATAATTCAGAATTAAAATTGAAATAGTTTCCACTAAAATGACAGATAGACCTATTAGGAAAGAAAAGAACATTGTCCACTCAGAGGCAATCAAGAATAGATGGTCCTTTGATCCTTCCCTCACGAGGATCAGAACAGTCACACTAATCCCAAACTGACTTCTAATAAGTAGTTAGCAGGCTTTCCAGTAATTGGTTGTCTCTAGGAACTATGGGAAGTAATGTCCCTGTACTCATTCGCTCAACAGGTGTAAAACAGAAGCACAAATCCCAAGATAATTTTCAAGAAGTCAATTGTAAGCTCTCAGAAGCCTTATGTCAGATGTTGCAGATTTTAAAAGTAAGACAGAAACAAGTTGTTATCACTTCTAGAGATTGGAGCACTATGCTGGTAGGAAGATGGGGAAGAAAGGGTAACTCAAGCTTTACCAGTCGTGGAAAGGGTCTTCCTATCATGATATTTTGGGTTTTGGAAATCAGAGTCAAGAGAAATTTATCAAATAAATACAGTGATGATATTAATTAGTAAGATACATTACCTTTCAGTCTGGAAACAATGCTCCTTTGATCAATTTATGTAATGCTGGACTGAGTGATAATTGTTAAAACAAAACATATATACGCAGCATAAAAATATAGGAATAATTTGTTTTCTTAGTAAAGATCTTTAATTATGTGTGTACATATATTTATATGTGCATGCATATATTTTATATATATATATATATATATATATATATATATATATATATATATATATATTAAGAAAACTATATTGTAAACATTTTTTAATGTTGGGGAGAAAAACCCCTGCACAACCCCCACCTTCTGTTAATTATACATATCAACTCTGAGACTGCAAAACAGTAGAAAAGAGGCAAATTCCCATGTTTGATATTTTGAGTTTTAGATATTTTGGTTTTCAGTCTTTTGAGCTTTCGATCTTATGACATAGACCCATACACACACACACACACACACACACACACACACACACACACACACACACACACACACACACACACACACATTGATTCTTTCACTAAATTTCATTGTGCACTTTGAAGCAAATACAGCAAGATTCATAGTTATAATAATTTAAGGAAATTACAACTCATTTGTGCAATCAACATTGTCTCCCCGTGTTCCTTAAAGATTTTCTTTTCTTATTCTGAATACTTTAGAACTCCATAAACTTTTTCTATACGCAAATTATAGTAAATTTTGGAACTTCAGAAATGTTTGATAAGATATGTTTAATTTTGTTGCTGGCTGTACACAAAGCTTAGCCACTGCTACAAGAAGCATGGACCATATCCATTGAATATAAGATTACTTTTCCCTCCATTGTTCCTTTAAAGCAGACAGACTCAGCTGTGATGAGTTTACCTCCCTGCTGGCTGTTCTGAGAAGATTCCCCTTCCCATAGTTATAATCCTATTACATGTCTCAGTGCAATTTTACTAATGCTGATTCATGCAGTTTTTAGAACGCTTCAGAATTATTTTTAATTAAAACTATCTCAATACAGTTTTATTGTTTGGTCTGTCATATGGTTATTTATTATATAATCTGGAGCTAAAGTTAACTCTGATAACATTATATACTTGACATTATTGTAAAACATGCTTAAATTTGGTAGCATTTTTGTAAACAGCCTATATGAGAGGTTGTTTTTGTATATGTAATGCTAAGTCACAGGAAGTGTGATAGCTATTTCTTTGCTAGAAAAAGTGATATTTCTTTCTACTGAAGAACTTGTAAGAAATTGTCTTTCAGTAGGTCTTTAAATTCATCTTGTCTTCTGGCATAATTTGATAAATCCTCCAGCAGTGTGTAGGGATTCAAAATAATGTAATGCATTTTTATAATGATTTTTGTTTGTCAGTAACTATTTAAGTTTAGTGAAGCAGTTGTAATTATTCAGGCAACTAGGTCATTCAACAAATGTATTGTCAGTTATGTCACTAAACATTTTAGAACTGTACATCAATTAATTTTTGTTTTGTTGTTTATTTTGTTTATTAAGAAGATCCTAAGTGAAGCAAACAAGTCCACTGTGAGTAATCACATATTTTTAAATCAGGAGGAGCGTATTCAACTTCAAAACATCTGAAAAGTCCCCACACACTGAACTGTATAGTTAGCTATATGTCTATCTCTTTATCTATATCTGTAGCTATCTCTATCTCTCTCTCTCTATCTGTATCTATATCTAGATCTATGTTTGCAAAATACTCTGTTGAATACAAGTTTTGTTGTCCAAATATATAGCCTTATATGTTTGTCTGAATCCCTGTTTGTTGACTGAAGGAGATTTAGCATGTCAAATTATTGTCTATTTCTGTGATCTGTGTTTGTGTGAAAGTGTTTTTCTCTGCGTTTCTTTATTTTCTTTTTTCTTTCTCTTATGCTGAAACTTTCAAATGCACTGAATTTTTTCACAGTAGGTATGGCGGTGTGTCTGAGTATTTGCAGGTTAGATGTTAGAATAAAGGATAGTTAAGGTTTAGTGATTTGTGCATGTTTGTGTGTATGTATCTGTGTATCAGTTTATGTGTGTTTTAGGAATTTTGGTATTTAGGAATGCATAAGGAAGTATTCACATGTTAGAGTCAGAATAAGGGACACTTAAGGTTTAGTGGTGTGTGTGTGTGTGTGTGTGTGTGTGTGTGTGTGTGTGTGTGTGTGTGTGTGTGTGTGTGTGTGTGTGTGTTTGCGTGTGTCTGTGTATGCGTGCATGAGTGCGTGAAATTAATTGTTAGGAATGCATGGAGGATTTAAATCTAACATCCAGAGGAAGGATATCTGGTGTAACAGCTATTAGCACTATAATAGTTGTCACCCCCAATTTTAAAAAAGAAACCTTGTGAAAAGTCAAGCTATTAGGATAGCTAGGATGACATCTGACAGGAATGAACTGGGGACAGAATTAAATAAGCTTAAAGAAATGTTCACTAATATAAGGTACCCTAGTGAACTGGTCAACAAAATTGTGGAGGATGTTCTCAAAGGATGGGGTACTAAATACACCCCCCTTTTGGGGGTGGGACTTGATACAGAAAACACTCAGGATTCAGACAAAGAGTTTGATAAAGTATTTATTTTGGAGTTAAACCATTTTACCCAACCATTGTGTGATATACTACAAGCTAATTGGAGCATTTTTAAAATCAGTTAAGATCTAAGGGAAGTAGTAGGTGACAAGCTGAGGTTCACCTACAAGAAAGGAAAAAATGTTAAGGAACTCCTTAAGGGAGATCGTCTTAAAAATGGGGAAGTGAGAAGGGGGACAACACCTTGTGTAGCATGCAATTTTTGTTCCTACATCACTGCTACAAAAAAATCTAATCTTAGAAAATGGACTGCAGAGTAAAATCTGTTTCAAAAAATGTAATTGTGCAACCTCCAAACTGGTATATTTAGCAAAATGTGGGGGCTGCCCAAGTTTTTACTTAGGCAAAACTGAGAGGGCACTCAAAAATAGAATTTATAAGCACCTTTTTTATGATGTAAGAACAAGAAAAGAAACTAGTGCCTTACATAAACACTCATGTGAGTGTGTCAAATATGGGGGCTTCAAGTTTGGTATCTTGGATGTAGTTAAAAAGAACCCAAGAGGAGGTGATTGGAAATTAACATTAATAAAAAAGGAGTTGATATGGCAACTTCGGTTAAAAGCCGCCTCCCCCCTTAGTCTGAATGTATATGTATCTGTTAAACCCAGATTAAGGGAAAGGGTGGCTATTATAGGATGAATGGAGACTTAAATAATATGTTTTGGTTCTGTAATAATTGGTATTATATGCATAAATGAAAAATTCATTTATTATTATAACTTAAATTTGTGGAAAAGGTTATGACACTCAAGCTTGGTAAACAGTTTTTTTATTAACACTGTATTTTTAATGTGAACAGTTATTTTAAATGATGTACTGTAAGGGTTAATTAAGGAGGGTATTTAAGGAAGTGATATGGAAGGCATTATTTGTCAGATGAAATGTCTGCGGTGAGACGAAAGTGCTCTCATTTCTTTACCGGCTTTTTATATTTTAATACATTCTTGAAGCTGTTTAGTTGCAACCGGAGTCATTTCAACATTTATAGGTTTTCAAAATTCTAAGTGGGAGGGAAGGGGAACAGCCTGGTCAGGCTATTAGGTAGAGAAGAGGGGCAAGCTTGCCCTCTTCTGTTCCCACTTGGTGTTGGATGTTCATTCCAATGATTTGGGAAAGGAAAGAGAGCAGTTGGACCCTATTTGATTAGTAAAATAAGTGTGTGAACGTAAGGACTCTGCCTGTTTGGTTGGATGTTTAATTCAATAAGTGGTAAAGGAAGTAAGTGATGGGATGCTGCTTCCTAAGCAATACAAGCGAGCAGAGGTACGGACACTGCTTACATGGTCAGGGTGAACGAGGTCAGGCTGCCCTAGCTAACAGTTATATCGATGTTTATGTTGTGATTAATAAACAATGGTTAATAAAGTTATGTTTAAGAAAGTTTAATAAAGGTTGTCAAATATCATTTGGTGTAATGTGGGTTTATTGAAGGGGATCAGGACAATAATGGCTAGGTGAGGGGATAGGTTTAGCATTTGGTATGCATGATGGTGTGTGGACAGTATGTGCATGTATCTATGTGTCTTATGTAGTAGAACTTTTAGGGAAAGGTATATCTGTAACACAGCTTTTTGTCAAATGTTGAGCTTGTTGAAAAAATGGGAAATGTGCTCAATTTCTTGAATGTGTGTTTAGTTGAATACAGTTATGGTTTAGTGGTGGTTATGGGAAAGGCAGGGAAATGAAGTTTTGAATGCATATATAGGTTTTGGGTTTGGAGTGGGTGTTTACGAGTGTTAGGAGGTTAGGGTTAGAGTAATGGTCAGGTAAAACGACTGAAATATCATTTTGAGTTCTATGGAGTGTGTGCGTGTGTTTGCAGATTAGTGTTAAGAGTAAGGGCTAGGTAAGGGGATACACGTTATGTTGTGCATGTGTGTCCATGGATGTGGTAAGTGTCCTTTTGTCTTGAGTAGTAGTAGTGGTGCTAAGTAAATTGCTTTTCTAAGCTAGTATGTAAGGAAGGAGTTAGTGGCAGGGTTAGGGATGGCATACATAAATATTGTTTTTTTTTAGGATTTTGAGGATCTGATTGCTTGATAATTTGGGATCAATTAGTTGGGGTTTGTTCTTTTCAGCACATTTTGATCATTACATAGATCAATATGAAATATGTGGTTTTGATTTACACATTTGAAGGAAGAAATCCAAGTGAGTATGTGTTGGGGGCTATACCTCATATACATTTTTCATCTTTAAAAAAATGGCATTTAGTTCAGAATTAGTCTTCCAAATCTTCTACTACTCATATATATTAAAGAGGGAAATATTTGAAAATGTAAACTTTAAAGTATGGATGCTTTTGACCATTTGCTCTGTTCATAACTGTAGAACTAATGCGGTCTTAAAAGAGAGACCATTTTCGTTTTGAATTGTTAACCTAACTAGAGGCTATTTGACCTCAGAACTGACTAATATTTTGTAACAGTGTCCATGCATGGAGGACAAGGGTCACTAGTTATTCACATCACTAAGGTTTTTAATTTGTGCTGTTTCTTTCTATAAATTGATAGAACTGCTCAGCATTTAAAACAATTGTTGATAAAGCCATGGTGAATTCATTTTGTTTATCTTCCATGGAGAAATCAGATTAATAAATAAATATCTTAGAGTACACTAGTAGTGAGCAGTGATAGAAAGCACGTCATTAATATGAATAAAGCTCTTACTATGATTTCTCAGTGCAAATGCACTGTGCAATGCCTACTAATTTGCCTGTAGATTGATTCTATTTATGTACTGATATAATTTCATCTGCATATGTCAATATGATTGCTTCAGCTATGGTCAAGTACACAAAATAATGAATCATAGTAAAACAAGCAAAAATAAATAAAATAGTGACTATATGCACAAGTATCAAGCCAAGAAAAAGGAACACAATACAATACCCTTACATCAACCTGAAAGAAAAATAACAGTGCTGTTATATATTTTTTATTATTATTTATTTATGTTTTTTAAAGGGAGGGTCTGTGGTAGGAGTGATGGATGCATTTAAATTGGAGGTGGGATTACATCAAGGATCAGCTCTGGGCCCTTTCTTATTTGCAATGGTGATGGACAGGTTGACAAATGAGATCAGACAGGAGTCCCTGCGGACTATGGTGTTTGCAGATGACATTGTGATCTGTAGTGAGAGTAGGGAACAGGTTGAGGAGATGCTGGAGAGGTGGAGATATGCTCTAGAGAGGAGAGGAATGAAGGTCAGCAGGACTAAGACAGAATATATGTGTGTGAATGAGAGGGAGGATAGAGAAATGGTGAAGATGCAGGGAGTAAAGTTGGCGAAGGTGGATGAGTTTAAATATTTGGGATCAACAGTTCTGAGTAATGGTGAGTGCAAATAAGAAGTGAAGAAGAGAGTACAGGAGTGGGTTGAGAACAGTGTCAGGAGTGATATGTGACAGACAGGTACCAGTAAGAGTGAAAGGGAAGGTCTACAAGAGGGTAGTGAGACCAGCTATGTTTTATAGGTTGGAGACAGTAGCACTGACAAAAAAGCAGGAGTCAGAGCTGGAGGTGGCAGAATTAAAGATGTTAAGATTTACACTGCATGTGACGAGGATGGACTGGATTAGGAATCAGTATATTAGAGGTTCAGCTCAAGTTGTACAGTTTGGAGACAAAGCCAGAGAGGCGAGATTGCATTGGTTTGGACATGTGCTGAGGAGGGATGCTAGGTATATTGGGAAAAAGATGCTAAGGATGGAGCTGCCTGGTAAGATGAAAACAGGAAGGCCTAAGATAAAGATTATGGATGTGGTGAGAGAGGACATGCAGGTGGTTGGTGTGACAGTGCAAGATGCAGAGGAAAGGAAGAAATGTAAACAGATGATCCACTGTTGTGACCCCTAAAGGGAACAGCTGAAAGAAGAAAAGGTTTTTTGAAAGGATCCAAGTCTCCACTACACCTCCATATGTCCAGACTTAAGTATGCCAACTCCATGATCACTCCAACTCAAAGAAGGAAGAAAGGAGAAACTCTAATGATAGATGCACAGAACCATATCAACAATTACTCCATATCACTTATGCTCATTAATACAATAAAAGTACAAATAACAACCCCATCAACATGCCAAGCACAACACATCCAACAGCCACATGTAAAATATGGACACATTACACAAACAATTGTCAGTGACCATTCATTTCAGCATTATTGCCAACTGTATATACCAACATTTGTGCATATGTGTACTCACTTTATGATTACCAGAAAGAATGCCAAACTTCTGTACATTCTAAATGCACCACCGTACCAGGTATAAGCAAGCAAAATCTGAGGGTTATGGTACTCAATGCTAGAAGTCTAAACCTCAAAATGCACTCACTCGAGGCACTCCTTAAAATGGAGAACATCGACATCTGTGCGGTGACAGAGACCTGGTTCAAGGCTCCAGAGAGCACCCCTGCATTACCAGGATATAACTCATACCGCACCTTTTGGCCACCTAACCTGGACAAAACACAAATGGAGGAGGCATGTCCATATTCATTAAGTATATCCACACCTCCAGGCTAAATCTCAACGTAATGATTCAGAAATTATCCAAGGGCAACTAACACTGGGCAAGACTGCAATCCGGGTTGTAGCTTGTTACAGATCCCCCTGCCATGCCCCAGGATGCCCACTCCATGTTTCTTGATATACTTGGTAATATTAAGGTACAGCCCAATACACTAATAATGGGTGATTTCAACTACCCCACCATCAACTGGGAAAGCTACTCATGTACTAACTAATTTGCTCAATGATTTCTAGAATTCATAAATTCCAATGCCCTGGATCAGCTTATCCATACCCCCATCAGGGGCAGCAATATCCTTGACCTGGTCATTACCAATATGGGCAACCAATGTTCCATGCCAGAGGTCAACTCTTTTTTGGTCAGATCTGACCACAAGCTAATCACTCTAGACATCAATATCCCACCCCACCCCCCATTAAGGAAACCACAGTTAAAAACTTCTCCAAAGCCAACTTCATGCTTCTTAAAACAGAAGTGGCAAGCTTCACGACACCCATACAAATGGAAAATAGAAGTACGACTGCTGAATCCTATACAAATGCACTGTATAAGCACATACACGAGTGCATGGATCGTGCCATCCCCAACAGAAAAAAGATGCTATCCTCCAAAAAAAAAGGAAGCCAATCTGGTGGTCCCCTGCCATAAACAAACTGAACAACAGAAGGAAGAAGCTGTTGCAAAAAAGAGTAAAATCCCCTGATTGCAGGAACTCCCTGGTCAGCCTCAGTAAGAAGCTGATATCCCTCATAAAATCCTTCAAAGCTAGTTATGAAAATAAAATTGTCACTCATTCTAAAGACAGCCACAAAGCATTCTACAGCTATGTCAAGAATCTGGTGACACTAGGATCTGCTCTGAGCTACAGCACAATGGCACTAGATATACAGAACCAATATTGCCAACATCCTGGCAGATAGGTTCAGTGCAAACTTCACCCCCCAACCCCCAAAGGGTCCATCACTACACCGGAAGAATGCAAATCCCCTGTAATCACGGCTGCACAAGTAATGACCGCACTCTCCAAAGCCAAGAACACAGCATCCATGGAACATGACAACATCCCAGGCTGCATTCTGCATGAACTACAGAATAAACTGGCACCCCACCTAAGTACCATGTTCAACCATAGCCTTACTTCAGGCTTTGTGCCTACTGAATGGCACACAGCCATGGTTATCCCACTCCACAAAGGGGGCGTCACCGGGGACCCCGGGAATTACCGCCCTATTAGCCTGGTCTGCAAGGCCATGGGACATATCATCTCGGAGCTTATAAACAAGGACATAGGTAACCTCCAAACTCTGGAGACCACTCAGTTTGGGTTTGTAAAAGGTAGGTCATGTCTCCTAAACCTGACTGGCTTCTTTGAAGCAGTCACCAGAGCCGTGGACAAGGGTAAAGTGGTGCGCACAGCCTATCTTGACCTTGCCAAGGCTTTCAATACCATTCCCCACTCTGGAATTATAGATAAATTCACTAGACTGGGCATAAATCCCTATGTCGCAAGATAGGTGGCCAACTGGCTCACTGACAGAACCCACACAGTGAAAGTAGCCGACTCCAAATCCAACTTCAGACCAGTGACAAGTGAAGTACCACAGGGCTCAGTCTTGGGTCCTCCCCTGTTTGGCATCTACTTCTCAAAAGTCCAGGCTAATACAGCAGGTCTTTGGCTAATGAAGTTTGCAGATGACTGCAAACTAGGTGCCATAATAGAATAGACTAATGATGTTGACATTCTACAAAGGGGCCTCACTGAGACTGATGCTTGGTGTCAAAGGCATGGCCTCAAGCTCAATGCCAAGAAGTGCATTGTCATTCCCTTTGGGAAAAAGCTGTACCCATGAACCACCACATAGGCAGTAGCCTACTAAACACTGAAATTGTGATGAGACCTTGGGACACAGGTGGACAGTAGTCTCTCCTTTAATAATCACATCTCCACTGTAGTCAAGAAATCCTTCTATGTGGCACACCTCATCGCAAAGGGGTTCACCTCCAGAAAAAAAAAGGTCATTGTTCCTCTCGACTCATCCCTCATCAGACCCATTTGGCATGTACCTCTCAAGACATCTACAACAACTAGAAAGGCCACAGAAATACCTCTCTAAGAGGATTACTGGCCTCAAACAGATGCCATGCGCAGACTGTCTCAAAAAACTCCAGCTCTACTCTGTCGCTTATCGCCCACTCAGAGGTGACCTCTGCCTAACATACAAAGTCATGTCAAACCCAGATCTGTTGGACATGCTACACTTAAAGAAAACCCAATCCCTCTGCTCCACATGCTCCAGGGACCTAAACCTTGCCACCACAATAAACAGAACATGCTGGAGGGATAGATTCCTGCCCCAGAGACTTCCCATGCTCTGGAACAGACTATCCATTCATTCAAGTAAAGCTCCTCATTAGCCCTCTAAGAAAAATTTCGACAACTGGATGGGAAATAGGAAATTCACCCCGGGAATCACTTCTATGGCTCTGCTAGACAGGGGCACAGGAAAATAACTTTCTTGGGTGGCGAAAGCCAGGGAACATTTTTGGCTAGGCTTATATAGGCCCCAGGCCCAATAGCCTAGTACCTACCTATGAATCTATGAATCTATATACTATAAACTGCCTATACTTATATTTGAATGCATTTATTTATGCATATATTTATTCTTATGTATATATTCAGGTTTAATGGTTGTATGTAATTTTGACTGGTTGCAGTTTTTAAATCTGTCAAAGGTTTTGTTGTAACATATATACATTATTTTTCTTGTTGCTTTGAGATTGCATCTTAAAATTTAATTAACTGTTTGTCTCATTTTATAATATATAGCATCTTATGTAGCCAAAGTGTGAACTGTTTTACCATACTTAGTATAAAGAAGGAAATTTAATTATCAGCTTGAGTTTCTCAGGTCTGTTAACTTGTGTAATGTGTTTTGCTTAATAGCATTACATTTCCATAATTTTTGATGAGCAGTAGTACACAATATGTTTATCAATTCAAAAGATACTGTTTCAGGTTATCAGAGAGTCTTGAATATTTTTTTTCAGAAAAATTAATTTCATTATTAAACTAAACAACTCTGTGTTTAGTAACAATAACTTATTTTAAGCATTACCCCTACTGCTGCTCAAGGCTCCTCTGAATAAGGTTTCATCTTGTCAGCTTTGACTTGTTACTGCTTTACTCAGTATTATTTGAATTAATGTACCAATAGTTCATTACTAGCACTGAGGCAGGAAATCAATGTATTTTTTTCTCATTTCTCCTCAGTCAGGTGACCGTGGAGTTGGCACATCTAAAGTTAAGAGTTTATGTGTTTGTGTGGGAGGGGGTTTTTATGCTCTCTTGCCCCTTATAATAAATACAAATTATAGTTCTTTAGATAGGTAAAGCTTTGTTTTTTAACTTATTTGATGACTCAGACACTTACAACTCCGTGACATAGTGGATACAATTTTAAATGATATTTTTAGATATAATAACCTATATCCTGTAAGATAAAGGTAGATGTGTCATATCTAAGTATAATTTGTAATGTCAAGGAATTGGGTATAAATGACTATCCCCTGTATGGTCTGAGCTATGTTTTTATATTTTTAGCATCTATTTGCATCAACATGTTTTCAGATTACATATTGACTCTAATTAATCCTTCTCTTTGACATTACATTTTACTCACTACTCAGTTCACTTTTTTTACAATTATTTTATAGATCTGCTGTCATATTCTGTTACTTTTATCATTTGTTACTCTTTCTATGCCATTCTGTGATTTAATATTCTTATTTTAATGTATTTTTAATAGTTATCATAGAATCCACATTGTGTTTTTTAGCAGGACATTCCAGAATGTTAGTTTATCATAAAATGTCACGCATGATAATCTGCATTCTTGAGCAAGATAAAAAGATTTAACTTACCAAAGGTTGAAGAATGCCAAAACTACATTGTGTTGTGGTAAACATGACCTATAGTACATAATAGCTCATATCAAGGAATTTTATTAATAAATTACCTGATTTATTACCACAGGCCAAAAAAGAAGTAAAAGAAATAGTAATCGGATTAGTGATATATATGTGGTTGAATATGAAATGATTCTCTGACATTAACTTTGTCAAAAACAAGAACTATGAGTGCATATTTGGCAAGTTAATAAAACCTGATAAAACAACACTTTGCTAAACACTTCTAGCATGCATAAGGTCCCTTTAAAAAAGCAAGTGTAAAATTAAGCACTGGTGTCTAATAAGTCAATGAAATGATGCTCAAATCTTATCCTTAATTACTGTAATATAGTCAAGCGTTAATCACATCAGATACACTTCATCAGCATGAAAACTGTTTATTTTCTTCAGTTTTATTAGTTAGGTTAATTAATTAATTAGCATTTAATGTCTTGACAAGACCAACCAGCTGTAGTCCAGACATCTTTTTAGCGTGCCCTATAAATACTTGGTGGTTTTCTAGTTGGCTGACAGTCACACATTATTCAACTCAAGACTTTTAAGAGTCAGTCTTATATTTATTAGAAAAGGCTTATTATGGCTCATTTAGCCATAACATTTTACTGATAACCATAATGCTCTGGCTAAACTCTGCTGCCTGCAGAAAAGAAGTGTTAGCTAATGTCAGCATTTCTGTGGTACAAATCTGTCAACTATACTTGCTATAAAACAAGTTTGTCATATGTAATGTTCTTTAAAACATATCCTTGAGTTCACTGGATGGAAGCAGGGTCAGACAAAAGAGCTAATGATAAAATAAATACTAAATCTGATGTTGTCAATCTTCACATAATCCTTGATTGTGGGACTGTGGGCTCAGTTCCAAGCCTTGGAACCGACTCGGCCATTTTTCCAGCTCGCTACTTTTAAAAACTCTTGAGCGAAGCTCTATCCACAACTCTCCTAACCAAATTACCTCAGATCTCATTTGCCACTTCATAGTGCTAATTAAATTCTCTCCAATCTCTCTCAAACATTAGCATTTCTTTTGACTGTAAATTAGTTTTTCCATCCTTATTCTATCTTTAAATTTTATCACTTACTTCTATCTATACTACCCCGCTCCTCTAGATATCTTTATTTTGTGTGTGAGTTTGTTTTTTCTTTTTCCCTTACTGTTAGGTAGCCTCAAGTAACAGTATTGGTAGTTTCTCCTCTTTTAACTTCCGGTAACCTTCTTATATCATCATTGGTAATTACCTTTTTTACTTTTCTTTCCCTGATACATTTTAAAAGAAATCTTTCTTCCTTCTTACACTTAAGTCTGTGTGAGTGTTTGTGTGTATCTGTGTATAAGGTGGCCATAGTTTTACTTAATGGCCGACAAACTCTCTAATGGTACCTCCGGCTTTAAAAGGTACCAAAAGTGTGAAAGAAAGGTGCTTAATTCAGATAGACATACTCTCTGTGTGTACTGTCTTGGTGTGGCCCATCTATAAGAAGACTGTGTGATCTGTCATGGGTAGATTCCAGAACCTGATAGAGCCAAAAAACAAATTGATATTGAAAGTTCTTGAATCCGAATTTGAAGAGGCATTATCTGTTCATCGTCTTCTTCAAAACCTAAATAGTGGACGCATTTCATTCCAACAACTCCCTCAAAATCTCCAGCTAAAATGGCCAGATCTCCCACGGTACCAACAGCCTCCTCAACACTGGTCGGCCAAGATTCTCTTCCCTTGGTACCGTTGGCACTGATCTCTTCAGCACTAGCATCAGTGCAGACTACATTCCCTTCAGTACCAACCGATCATTCAGTACCAAAGGATCCTCAGGTAATAATTTTACCCTGTACAACCTACTCTCCCTCCATAGATCAATTCACAGACTGTCCACTCAGTCCTTTTTTGGAGAAAAAGCCATCAAGGTCTCTGTCAGCCTCCTCTATTCTGCCACCAAGAGTTTATCAAAGTCAGATATTATGAGATTGGTGGACCAGCTCCTGATGGCAAAGAGATTACCTCCATCCATGGTCCCTAACCTTGTTAGCTCTGGAACCTTACCTTCTTCTACCCCTATACATTTTCCTCCTTCAACTCCAGCTGATATTTCAGAGCCTATAGTGCCAACCTATGTTGTTTCGACTGTTTTGGTGCTGGCCAGAGCTCTATCTCCAACACCAATAGTTACCATGAGTTTTAATGGTTCCTTGGAATTGGAGACCTCCTGGGGTTGGGGCTTTATTGTCGATTCTGGGTAATAGGGCTCAACTTCCATACTTTCAGAGCCTTCCATGCCCCTCAGTGCATCAACATTTATAAGCTTGGCCCTGGCATCTATGTTGGGAGTTGTCTCCTTGGTGCAGGATAGGACCACAGTTCTGAAGGAGTCTTTTTCAGTTCCAGGCTCCCATGCCATTATGGAGGGACCTGCCTTCCAGGCTATGGAGAAGGCCTTGTCCATTACAAGCAAACAGTCTATGCCTTCACTGTCAGACCAAACATCGTGCCCATCCCCTCAACTGGAGTTCCTGCCAGTATCTACTCTGGGACAGAGGGCACAAATGCCTCACGTCCAAACGTCTCAGGTTATGTCCTCCTTGGATTTTTCCACCCGCTGACAATCTTATTAAGTTGATTGCACAGCTGGTGTGGAAGATATCTGACTGTATCAAGCCAATTCCCAAGAGGCCTGATCACATTTTCTCTGCACTCAAAGATTAGCAACATTGGGCAAAGATATTCCTGTAGATGGCATGGTGGTGGTGGCAGCCACTAAAAAGGAGCTTGCTGATGAAAGTCCTACTATCCATTCTCCTAACAAAGAGTCTAGGATGATGGATAGATTTTAGAAGCATGTATACACTTCATTAACCTTCACTCTCAGGTCCTTGAACTATAAGGCACATTTTACCGAGCTTTCAGATACTCTTGCAGGAGCAGTAGCTGAAGAAGTTTGAGAAAAATTTGCTTCTCAGCTTGCCACCCTAGAATCAATCTCAAATTCATCCATGAGGCTAATTGCTCATGCTTCTGAAGGGACAGCAAGATTAACTGGTTCAGGCGTAACCACTAGGAGACATGCCTGGATGCACTTATTTGATTTTGTGGAGCCATTTAAGTCTTCTTTTGTCAACGCTCCATTTGAAGAGGCATCCCTGTTTGGCCCCAAAGTTAAAGAGACCCTAGTCAAATATGAGAAAGATGGGAAGATCCTTTCTGCCTTGGGCATAAACTTTTCCACTCCTCAGCTGCCTTATTCTAGAAACCAGAGAATTGGTAGGCTATGGTTCAAAAAGACCCAAGGACCTTTCCAGGACTCACGTGGCAGTGACTTTCCCCTGGGCAAAGGGGGGAGTAATAATGGAAGACACTGTTCAAGAGGGAAAAACGGCCCAGAGAATCAGTGGTCCAGAAACTCTTTCTCTGGTAACTCCTATCAGCGCTCCTGAAAGGAGGTCCGATTACCTTCCTCTGGAGGCAGTAGAGGGATGATTATCCATGCACCAATCTGCCTGGCCAAAAGTAATGATGGACAAATGGGTGCAGAGGATCATTACCAGTGATTACAACATCCCCTTTTTAGAACAACCAAAAAGGCTAAGAAAATTCCCAGACATTCCACCTAGTCACAGGGAGGCAGCAGTCTTAGAAATTCAAAAACTGCTTGACAAATGATTCATCTAGGCAGTCTCACCAGACCAGAGAGGATCTAGAATTTACTCAAGGTTTTTTTTAGTGCCAAAGAAAACAGGGAACTTGAGACCAATTTTGGACCTTAGCCGAACAAATCAGTTCAACAAACCAAATTCTGGATGATCTCGGTTCAGTCTATACTTCTGTTCTTGGAAAAAAGATGATTGGATGTGCTCAATAGATGTTCAGGATATGTATTATCATATAAAAATGGACAAGTGGTCCAGAAGATTCCTTCTGGATGACTAGCTCCTTACTGCTCCCACCAGGTGTCAGCTCCTAAAGGTACCACATTACACTCTTCTCCTTTGTTCCAGGTTAGAAATCAGTATAAAATATGAAAAATCCCATCTAGAACCATCACGACACATGGAGTTCATTGGAGCTATGCTCTACACAGTCACTGGCTTTGCATCACTTCCTCTAGAAAGACTTCAAAGGATCAAATCGCAAGTGTGCCATATCATTTGAAGCAAGAAAGTAGCAGCAAGACTCATTCTACAGATTATAGGGTCAGTGGCAGCCTCTCTCATTCTAGTTCCCCTGGCCAGATATCACTTGCAAATTCGTCAGTGGCCTCTGGGCTCCCAATGGTCCTTATTGAACCAACCACTGTCCCATCTGATTGTGATCACTAACCGTTGCAAGGAAGACCAAAATTGGTGGCTTCACTACAATGAAATATTATCAGGCCATCCCTTTGTCCATTCTTAACCTCAAGCCATAATGACCATGGACATTTCCCAATTGGGTGGGGGGCATTATCTGGGAAAGACAGTTCAAGGCACTTGCTCCCCGCTGGAGGCCAACTTGCATATCAGTGTCCTAGAGATGATGGTGGTGCTCTTAGTATTGTATGCATTTCAAGATACCCTCTCCTTGGGAAAGATTTTAATACAAACAGACAGTATTTTGGCAGTCTGGTACATCAACAAGCAAGAGGGAACCAGGTCTTACCCTCTTTGTCAAGTAGTGTTCAGAGTTCAGCAGTGGGCAATTTCCTTCAACTGCTTTCTGACAGCAATGCACATTCTTGGGGAGTTCCAACCTGACTGGAGACAAACTGAGCAGAACCATCCCCATGCCTCATGAGTGGTTTCTCAATTGAGTGGTGATGGACAAGATTTTCTGTCACTGGGGCCAACCTTGCTGCAACCTGTTTGCGTCCCATCAGAACAACAAATGCAGCAGTTGCTTTGCCCTTATCCCTTCACCTGGGGGTGTCACCCAGAGACTCACTCCTTCATGATTTGCCCCACATTCTATTGTACACCTTTCCTCCAATTCCACTATCTCAGTTTTTAAAGAAGGCCAGCAGGTGAAGGAACAGAATAATTATCATTGTCCCATTCTGGCCTCAATAGGTCTGGTTTCCCTTCCTGTGACCTCATCTGCTTTGGAAACCCTATATACTGGATGCAGCTCCAGACCTATTGTCCAACCTGGAGGGACTGGTTCATCTGAATCTTCAACATCTCAAGCTCACTATGTGGCTTCTCCAGTTCCCATGGTTGTCAGGCATCTCTCCCTTAACTCCCCAGTCCAATGCATCATTTTAGCCCATCACAAACCTTCAACTAAAATTTGTACCATAACAAGTGGTTAAGGTTTTCTAAGTGGTCACTAGACTGTAATCTTGACCCATATTCAGTACCTATTGACAAAGTTTTTGACTTCTTAGCCTTACTCTATGAGTCTGGCTCATCAGCCTCTTTGATTTGGGTGCATCTGGCTGCGATATCTTACTTCCATATTGGTTTCAACGGTTCATCACTTATGTCACATTAACTTTGTAAAGCCTTATTGAAAGGAACTTAATGCTCAGACTTCCATATAAAGAGCCCTCAGCCCCATGGGTTTGAATATGGTACTCCAGTCTCTTATTTCCCCACTTTTTGAACCTTCAGCAACTTGAGACTTAAAATTCTTGTCCTCAAAAACCTTATTTTTAATAGCAATCACTTCTGCTAGGAGAATATTGGAAATACATGCCTTGTCCTACAAACCCCATTTTTGATATTTCATAAGGACAGGGTCTTCCTCTGGACAAATCCCTCCTAACTGCCAAAGGTGGTTTCTGACTCAAATATCAATCAGACTTTACATCTCCCAGTCTTTTTTCCCAATTTTTCCAACAGTGGGGAATGCCGTCTACATTTACTAGATGTATACAGGCAATTACATTTCTACATTCACAGAACAAGGGATATTAGAAAATCTGACCAATAACTTATTGCATTTTCTTCAGTGTCTTTAGGCAGTCCAGCATCTAAAGTTAACCTGACAAAATGGCTAAATGGCTTAAGAACTGTATCACGTATGTTTACAACAAAAAGGGACTCCACCCACCAGGACCTGTAAAAGCACATTCAACGAGAGCTATAGCAGCATCTCCAGTTTTTCATGCCAGAGCTTCTTTAGATGATGTTTATGCAGCAGCAACATGGGCATCTCCTCATACTTTTACTATGCATTACAAACTGGATCAGATCTCTAGGGGACGTGCATCATTTGGCTCGATGGTACTTAGGAATATTCTTCCATGAGACCTCCAAAGATCCTGGTAGCTTGGGACTCTGTCCCACAGTCAAGGATTATGTGAAGAATGACAACATCAGACAAAGAAGTTATGTTTTACCATAATGTTCCATCTATGTTGTCAGTCTTCATTAATCCTTGACATTCCCCCCTCCTTTCCCTGGCCTTTAAAACTTTTGGTGGATCAAATATTCCCAAAGACTGGCTTCACAATAGGAGCACAGATATGGCCTCTTATCTAGTATTTCTTGTCTGTCACTATAGTTTGCAAACTCAATGTGAGGTAATTTGGTGAGGAGCATCGTGGGTAGAGCTTAGCTTGAGAGTTTTTGAAAGTGCGAGCTGGAATAACGGCTGAGAAGGTTCCGAGGCTCAGAACCAAGCCTACAGTCCAACAGGTGGAGCTTTACTGTAAAACATAACTTCTTTTTATTTCATAGTCACAAAATAGCTCATAACAAATGTGGTATTAGAAAAAGTCAAAGGAAATATGGATGCCTTTGTTCACTAGTATTATTACTGCTATTAATTTATGATTGCCTAAAGGATGGTTACTTTGGCAATATTATATGTAATCACCTAACCGACCACATGCCTTTGAGTTAAAATACCACCATATTAATCAAAGTAGAGTGGAAATTATAAAATGCTGTTTGATTAATATAAATTGTCAGTATTTGTTCAACATATACATGGGTGTAGAAAAAAATACACATGGTAATCTTTTTTACATTTTTAAAGAATGAAGAACAAGAAGAAATCTATGTGGTACTCCACATTTTAATCTAAATTAGACCCGTTATTTATATTCACTTTATAGGCATGAACATTCTGAATATGCTGACCTGAACAGAATACTAACTTTAAAAGGAAAATCAAGTGCTGATATGAGATTCTGTTATTCATGACATGAAAATTTATCCAAGATAGATAAGAAAAATTTGGCAAGACTTAAATCATTCAGCAGGTGAGAAAAAGGCTGATGCCAGATTAAAACATTTTACATTGTACCACTTTATGACATATAATCTGTATGTGACAAGATTTGTTTTCATTCTTTTGTTCTTCCAGATATGCTTTAGATGTACTCATGATCTTTTTGGGGGAAACACTGCCTGGTTTATGGCTTGCAGAGAGTCACACCGTATGCAAAGATAGACTGAGGGAATCAAATTCACGATACATGGTGAGGTATGTATGTAATAAGCTATGCAATATTTACTGAGACATATACAGGTATGTTATATGTTTGGGTTTAAGAAGAAGAATTTGTAACAGTGTTGTAAATGACCATTTTATATTTGCTATATTTCTTTCAAATGCATGCTACAAAATCTTCCTATATCAAGTGAGATGTACTAGGTTGCAACAAAGCGACTCAAGGCTTTTCCATCTGTTTCAAAAAGCAACATACTTGGCATAGGGATCAATATCAATTTTTGTCCAAATGCACATTTATCACTAAAACATTTATATATGCACAGAGATCTTAGCAACAGTTTTATATTTATTTTAATCGGTGTACTTGTAGAACATCTTCAAGCTGTTCACTTGAAAGCAAGGAGGGCTGCAGGCAACAACTGAATGGAATGAGCTAGCTGTAGTGGGGTGGGCCAGCATTGAGATGGGGTCAATTCTAAGCATGGTTATATGTTAAATGACAACTGAATGGAGAGAGCTAACTGTAGTGGGGTGGGCCAACACTGAGATGGGGTCAGTTCTAAGTATGGTTATATGTTAAAAAAATTACAACTGAATGGATAGAGCTAACTGTATTAGTGTGGGCCAACACTGAGGTGGTGTCAATTCTAAATATGATTATATGTTAAAGAAAAACTGAATTGATAGAGCTAACTGTAGTGGGGTGGGCCAACATTGAGGTGGTGTCAATTCTAAATATGTTTATATGTTAAAGAAGAACTGAATTGATAGAGCTAACTGTAGTGGGCTGGGCCACCATTGAGATGGGGTCACGTTTAAGCATGGATATATGTTTATTAACAAGTGAATGCATAGAGCTAACTGTAGTAGTGTGGGCCAACATATATGTGGGGTCAGTTCTAAATATGATTATATGTTAAAGAAGAACTGAATGGCTAGCGCTAACTGTAGTAGGTAGGCCAGCATTGAGGTGGGGTCAATTCTAAGCATGGTTATATGTTAAATAAATAACTGAATGGGTTTAGCTAACTGTTGTGGGGAGGGCCAACATTGAGATGGTGTCAGTTCTTAACATGGTTATATGTTAAATAAATAACAACTGAATGAGTAGAACTAACTGTAGTGGGGTGGGCCAATACTGAGGTTAGGTTAATTCTAGTCAGGGTTATATATTAAATAAATAACAGGTCACGTACCACTGTACATAAATAGCTGTCATGGATATACTGATATTCAAAGGCATAAACAACTCCTAATTGCCATTAAATATGATTGCATGAGTCATCTACAAGACCATACACAAGAAGCATGGCTTAAAGTAATTTGCTTCCACTTCTTGAAGAAATAGCACATAAAGCATCAGTCCCATTCACCCACTAAGCACACTGAGGAGACAGAAAAGAATTTAACTAACCAAATGCAAGAAATACTGACCATCATGACCATGACAAATACAAGAAATACTGACCATTTTAACATATGTCAGTATTTTGCCAACCAAACAACTCAGCAAAAACCTTTGCAATAAGCACAGATGCACAAAAATGTGTTTTAGCTTGCTTCCAGCAATAACATTAAAACTCAGCAAATAGTAATAAAATACTTCCTACTTAAAAGCAGTGACACTCAGTACAAGAGATATACTTGACTAACAAAATGGACAATGTGCTACCCACAGAAATCTGTTTCTATTTGGATATATCAGTAAAACTAAAAGGGTTCTGCAGCCCTCATCTAGTAATACCATCATATGGCATTCATATAATGCTTAAATATGATTATCTACTGACTGCAATAGTTTCCAGTGAACATTTTAATATTATTAATTTTTCAATACTTTAATCAAAAAAAGACACACAAGCCCAACCACCCCACAGTGTAACCTCTGATGAAATTCCTTTAGGTATTTATGACAAGGTCTCTCTGACCACAATTCTTTCTAAAGTATGATTTTTTTTAGATCCTTTTGATCATACCTTCCCCTGACAAGTTTTATAAAACCACTATTTCTGTCACTCAGTAGTTTTGCTTGAATTTTAAACAATAAAGCACTGTGGAGAGGACAAACCGCACCGGTCAGCCGAGATAATTTGAACAGGTTTATTCCAAAGTTAAACGTTAGACAGATCACCACGTTTTTCGTCAAAATAACTGAGACTTCATCAGACAAAAACGTGATCTAATTACCACATATATATATATATATATATATATATATATATATATATATGCTGACAAATTTTGAATTGACCAATAAAACTGCTTAAAATATCCTCGTGAATATACATGTAAATAAACAAACAATTTCAAAAACTCATTCAACAATTTAAATACTTTGAATACATCCCTATTATTATGCATATAGTATGTAATGCATTAAAAACCTTTTGTTTGTTTGTACATAATGTATTTAATATATTTATAAATGTTAAAACAACATTCAGCCAAGAAACGACTCGTGTTTTGGTTACGTTTGCACTGTGCCTTGTTTTTTAAGTTTATTTGCTTGAATTTTATCATTTGTTTGTCTGTGGTCACAGATCTATTCTGCAATCCATATTGGAATACAAAACTGTTTAGTCATCAACATCAGGAGCTGGCCATGCTCAGTGCTTTGATTTTTTATCTTTGAGTACAAACATGGTCAGTCATCTTCTGAAAACAATTTTGCCATCCATCCTTTGTCTGTTACTAGACTGCTTACATTAGGATCATGGGATGGTAGACAATAAAGTGTACCTTTTTTTTAAATAACATTTTATTGAGCTTATAAAAACAAATAACTTATCAGAAATAAAAAAAAAACAAGGAATACATATGCATAAATGACTCTATGTAATTACTATAACAATAAACTAAATATAATTATGTGCAGCTATATCATGTGCTATCTTTCATAAATAATACAAAACATGCTTATAAGTTACATATTTTAAGAGATTACAGTAATAATCATTAGTTAATTTCCAAGAGTGATTGGAGAATTTCCAGACATATCACACAAATATACTGAATTTGTGTTAATAAACATGTGTATCACCTCTTAAAAGAAATTCAATAAGTAAATCCAATCATTTGCCCTATCTACATAATAAAATAGATAAGTGTTTATTATTCTGTGACATGATTTTATGTGCATGAGTGTATATTCTGACTCCTTAAAACTGTCTGAATTTAACAATTTAAGATTAAACCAGTCAGGAGTTACATAAAATATCAAAAACATAAAACATTATTAGTATCCTCAGGTACACTGTATTCAGTTCTTTAGGTGGGATATGAAACATAGCAAATTTACGGAAAATCATACTTTCTTGTTAGCCCAATGTTTTAAGTTATGATCTGTGAGTATCCCAAAGCTGATGCAGGAATTTGCAACTCTAAAAATGTGAAGTATGTTTGCTCTTCCATGCCATCAGCATTAAAAGAAGATGATTTTATTTATTTTGTTTATTTTTTATTTTACATTTGTTGACCGGGATAGTCCGACTGAATGCATGTCCATTTTCAGCGGAGGCCCAGGGAGAAAAGCTCCAAGGGTAAGCAGATACAGCATTACATAATACCAGCATTACATATTACAAACAGACTATTTACAGAGATTACATAAGTAAGCAAGTTAAACAAAGTTCCACAGGTTACAGTTAATCCTGAGCACAAGTCAGGATTAAATTAAATTACACAGTAAACTGGTTAACAGATTTTTACACATTCTAGAGAGAGTTAGCCAGGCTTGATACATTGACATAGCCAGTTAAGTGACAAATGTTGTTTGAGTCTAGTTTTAAATTGACCTAAGGTGGAAAGTAAAGTAATATCAGCTGGAAGAGAATTCCAGGATCTACTTACAGAGTTTGCAAAGAGAGAATCACCAGCTGTGTTATTAATTTTGCTAGTCTGAATTAGTAGTTTGTTAGAGGATCGAAGGATTGTTATAGGGGGTGATAATATTTTTAAGTGCAGGAGTATTGTCCGGATTATAGAGGATTTTATAGGCCATAACCAGTTGGTTATACTGGATTAGGCTGGGTAGTTCAAGCCACCCAAACTGATTTAGATTGATGCAATGATGTGTCCTAAAAGGCAGCCCAGTGGCAAACCTGGCAATGTGGTTGTTAAGGACAGTCTTGTTTAAATTCGAAAGTAGAGGGGATGCATACAGAAGGGTTGAAAGAAGGTGAAAGTGAGCTATGGCAATTTTAGCTGGAGGGGTTAGGAAGGCTTTTATTCTGTAAAGTGACCCTAGTTTTTTATTGATGGTTTTGATAGTTTGGTTAACATGTAGGTCAAATTTTAGATTATTGTCTATGATGACACCTAATAGTTTTTAGTCTTTTTGGCTGGTGTCATCGTATGAAATTATGAAGTGTATTTAATATAATCTTTTTGATGGAATACAATTTAAATTAAGTTTAATACCTTGTCTTTGTACTTTATTAGGTTGAAAACTGGTCTACTGATGCACAATAAAATGAAGAAATGTGAGCATTTTGGCACGTATTTTTGAACTAGTTTGTATGATTTACAGATTGTTTGGTAGCAAAGAATGCAATATGTCCTTAACTAAACATATTTTCTATTATCCAATTGTGTATTTGTATACTTTTGTGGAATAGATATTTGATTTGCTTAACAATATATAACTCATTTATTGCCTCAGATTTTCAGTATATTTTGAATCTAATTAAATGTAATCCCTTATCAATTTATGGTTGATTAACCGATAACGTTGCCTGTCCAACATTTAGGTATTCAGTATAAAGTTTGGGTTTAGATTAATTTGTAGGAATAGACTAAATACTTCTATGCTCAGAACAGTGATTAAAAATTAAAATATGAATATATTATTGGAGTAAATGTATGAAATTTTTGTTATTTTACATATTTTTGTTTTAGGAATGGAAGGGCCATTAAGCACGTTTGCCATATTCCACCCATCTGCAGTTGTATTACTTAGGTTTTGAATTAAAATTTATTATTTTTAAAAGTCTACTTAAAATAATGTTTAAATAATACATATGGAAATCTGGTATGCCCTCACCCCAGGCTTTCAGTAAAGTTAATTTATCATATGCAATAGATGTAGATTTTGTTGTCCAGAAAACATATTGAGAGAAAATGTTTGGTGTTACTTGAAATGAAGGGGAAAGGTAGATTTTTTTGGAAATATGTTCAACTTAATTATTGATATTTTGGATTAAATGGAGATATTTAGCTTACCGTGTCCTTTTTTGTAGTCATTTGTGTCCATGTCCAGGTTTTCAAAATATTGCTCTAGTATATTAAAACTGGGAACTAACTGAATATAACACCTACGTATTTCATAGAGTTATTATTGTTTTACTTCCCTTAGTTCTGTAGTATCATAATTTTTGTAGTTTTGGTTGAGTGAGAATAGCACAGACTTTCATAGATTTAATTTACATTTGTAACATTTCATGAAGAGTTGAATAGTATTCATGATTCTTGGTATATCAGAGCTTGGAGAGTTAAGCAAACATTTATGTCATCTATGAATGCAATCTTGAGCACTGTAACACCAAATATTTTCAATGGATTATAATATATCTGTAACAAAAATATAACTCCAAAAGCCACCGACAAACTCTCTTAAAAAAAATACTTAAAAATAAAACAAATAAAACATGAATCTTAATTGCCAACAATATTCTTTTCAGTCCAACTCATCTTCAGCTTCCAGTCTATGATCATAATTCTTTACTTGTTCAATCACAGAAAATTTAAAACACACTTTTTCCATTTCATTAAAATGCTTTTGTTTTGCATGCTTTGCCAAAGCATAAGAAGTGCAGAGTAATGCTATCTTCATTATAATAGTATGCATAATGTTAATTAAGATTAAATGTCTGTAATTCTCCTAGAATGAATGATAGAGATACCTATAAGGTAGTTTTGAAAAGGAAACAATTAAGTCATTAACTGGTTGAGGTCATGTGATTTTTTAAGTATTTATTTGGTGTTTAATTATAAGTCACTTGGTCTGATGAAGCTCCATGTATGGAATAAATGTAATTACCAGTAACCTTTATGTTTGCTTTTTAATAAAATTTTAGACGTTCATAAAAGTTTTACCGTTCATGTTTTGATGTCTGCATAAACAGAGGTTCTACATGCAAGTTAAGTAGATAAGGGACGGGGCATCCTTGGCTAGCACTCTTTCAGATAGGTATGGATCAGGAATCAGTTTGTTTATAAGGAGATGAGTAATTGATTTACCATATAGATTTTATATTCCATCTATGAATTATTAGGAAAGACCAATTGTTTCAAGGTTGTAAATTAAGAACAATCCAAAATTCATTTGATCAAAAGCATTGGTGTTTAGAGTCATCAGTGTCTAAATTATTTTCTTCCTTTTTAATACATCATGGTTTGCATAGCTTTTAAGGCTAAAATATGTTTGCAAATTTGTCAATACTTACTATTCCTGATTGGTAGGATGAAATAGTTGATGAGAGAACAAGTTTTATTCTTTTTATTAAAAGCAAAGCATATTTTTGTTTAGAATTTCGACTACAAAGGCTGCAGGTCTACAACTAACTGGGTAATTTAGCTGCAAATCTGGTATAGGCGTGACGATTTTTTCATAATCTGTTTAGATATATGTCAGATTTTAAAACTAGGATTTTAGGAGCAATGATTATAAAACAGTTATAAAATTCTGTAGTGTACTCATCAGGGCAAGGTGTTTTTCCTTTCTTCACATAATTATAGACATCCAAAACATATTGAACACTGACAGGTTTAGTTAAAAGATTAATATGTTCAACATTTTATTCATGGTAATTTAGCTGACTAAGTTGACTAATCTCTTTTGTTTGAATTACCTATATTTTTGCTTTAAAACTGGATAAAGAGATCTGTAGATAAGTAAATTATGTCATCAGCTGAAGTAAATTCTTTCCCTTATATTTTTATTCCTCTAATTATTAAGAAACAGTGATTGCTCCCATTCAGAATAAATAGCTAATAGCTAATATTTAAGTTTAATACCAAGAAACGTGTGCCATATAAAGAAGATTAAATTCCTTCTGAATTAATTTAATTTGATCTTCCAATTCATTGGTATAATGCAAGTTTTATTATCATTGGTGATATTATTATTAGTAGTAGTAGTAGTAATATTAGTATTAGCATCATCCTTATTTATTTGCTTATTCTTTGATACATATATTTATATCTTAAGTGATTTGTTTCACATTTATATATAAGATATATGTGTGTGTTTGTGTGTGTGTATGTGTGTGTGTGTGTGTGTGTGTGTGTGTGTATGTATATATATATATATATATATATATATATATATATATATATATATATATATGTGTGTGTGTGTGTGTGTGTGTATATATATATATATATATATATATAAAATATAAAACCTTATTGATATGAACCCCTTTTATCTGTTATTTTAATATGGCCCATTCAATATCTACAGCTATTTTTCTCCTTATTCATGTTACTGTAGAAGTTATTCAACAAGGTTAACACTTCTTCTTTTACTCCAACATTCAGAAATAATAAAATGTTTAGTACCCACTGTTTCTTCTTTCTTTAAAGTATGGTCCACATAGTGCAAAACTTAACTTTTATATTTTGAGTGATCAGAGAAATTAATACTTTTTTTGGCTGTATTTCAAATTGCTCTTTAGAAAGTTATTGAAAGTTAAAAGCAAATCAGACCAAAACCATATTTTATGAGAGTATGAGATATAAGTATATTTATGTTCTGTAGATTTGGTTTGACGTATCAGATAGGGGTCCACAAAATCAAAATAATTGATTAGGTTAATCACAGCAAAGGAAACATTTACATTATAATATTTAGTATTGTTTGATGCGTCCTTTAGGGTCTATAATGGAATTCCATTCCCCTCCAATAATGTATTAGTAATTTGTAAGTTTCTTTAGCTTTTGATACTTTTTATAGTTTCATTATGAAATCATGTTAAATATAATATGGTGCACATATAATTTCTAGTGAAAACAGTTTTTATATGTACTAATTTTATATGCTGCATAGCACTGCCTTCCATGTGGGTCAATTCTTGTCAGCCACACTTATTACATTTCCTTTTAACTACATTTTGAACTAAAAGAAAACACTGAAAAACCATAATCAAGCATTATATATAGCTTTTATCTAAATGTATTATCTGTAAAGAGTTAATACAGGCATAGAGGAGAAAAGAAAGATAAAATATATTTTGATAAAAAGCTTAGATCTGTTAACAAATGTAGGGCTAAAGAAACTCTGCTGATATAAGACCATAAGTTGTACATGATCAAGAAAATTACACTTTGTCTTAATGTCACTTGAATTTATGTATATTAAGTAATTCTCAGAATATTCAATTTGAAACGTGACAAGATTGTCTGAATGTTTTGTTAGTTTTCAAAGTAGATTATTAATCATCTCTAACATTTTTGAAGGCAATGAAATTGTATATACAAGGTGCTGTAAATCTGCATATATCTGAGTAGCCTATGTTCACTTCAAGAAAGTAGTTCTTTCTAATGTGTTTAAATGTGAAAATGTCTCATTTTAACATGAACAACAATTGAGAATGTAATAATACATGTTCCTGGCTACTGATGGTTCCCATATCCAAACCTGAAAGTGGCTAAAGACAGTCCTGTCCTTAAAACAGCCCATGCCTCACATATTCAGAAATCAGGAAACCATTTATTTACGTTGCTTCAAAAATCAACAGTAAGGCTTGGGTTATATTTTATTACCAAAAAGGAAATGCACAATAAGAAAATTGAAAGAAGTTAAACTTCTTGTGTTGCAGTCACCATTCAGAGGATCCTCCTGAGATAGAAGTAGTTGTATCCATGCTTTTTTGCTAATTGATCAAAGTTCAATAAGTTTGGTTTTGGAAAAGAAGTATGTAGTTCAGATGGGTAATCTGCAAAATATGTAATTGAAATATTACTGGAGATCATGTGTCTGGTCCAAAGCCAAACAGATCAAGAAATAAAGCTTTAGCATCTGTGTCCACAGAGACGGAATGTCTATTTTCTCTATGGCTGAAAACATTAGTAGTAGGGTACCTCATTTGGCATTTAACAAATGGTGACAGTTTTTGCCTTGATGGTTTAATTTGTTGAGGAATATTTTGCTCAAATTTCATTTTGTTACAATGTATTATTTCTTTTTTAGATTTTGGAACATTAGCATTTTGATAACTTTTTTTAGTTATTAATTTAATCATATACCTGTCACGTTCTGTCTTCTTGTTAAGCTGTCCATAATGCCCTTTGTGTCACTTCAATGATTAAGCTATGGGCTGATTTTTGATTGCCAAGTAAGGTAGGACAGATTGAATGAAGTGCTGGTATTAGAAATTATTGTTCATATTTTCTGGCAAACCTCAAACAAGTTTATCATTGTATCTGCTGAGTGTTTTTAAATCAAAAGTGTTTTTATTCACTCGTTCATATAATAACTTTAGCATGTGTTTAAAAAATATGTCCCATTTTTGACTCTTTATTTTTGCATGTGGCTATTTGAGACGACAAAGCATCTAGTCAATTAAAAGATGTGCAATAAAGTTGAGTTTATGCAAGCTAGTTAGTCTAAGATGGTGAATTGCTTTTTGTAAGGATTGTAACAATGTTAAGCATTCTATCAGAAATAAATGGTTTAATTTCATTTTAACAAAGAAGTTCTTTTTTCTCTTTTTTACAAGTTGGTCTGCATCTTTCATTTATATTTTCCTTTTCTTGAGTAGTAGTAGCTGAGACCTTCATTTTAGATGTTTGTAATTCCATTTGTTCCAGTTCCTAAAACATGGTGATTGCACTGAGATTAAATATTTTCCATATATATATATATATATATATTTATTTGTGTTTGGATTTATTTTTAGTAGATAGGTTCTGAGTTTTGGAAAGAGCACGTGTTCTCAGATCAAACCATTTTCAGAGTAGAATTCTGTCCACTTTTTATTAATGAATTTTCAAATAATATCCAGTAAATGATGTTAGATAAAATAGATAAAACGTTTGGCATTTTTGCTTAAACAAAATTATGCAATGAAAGGAGGATTTCCTCTAATTGTTGTATGACTAGATTTGAGCTGCGTATTCCTCAGTGACTGTCTTGTTTCCCAATAAAGCTTAGGTTGCAATCATCTCTGCTGTATTATTTTGTGTATCAGTGGGATATTTACACTCAATTAGCTCATAGCTATATGCATGTTGTTGACTTATTAAAGACTTCTTAAGTTTACATGTCTTCTGTTGGTATTACATACTACATTAGTAGTAATCTTTTTGAGCCCAACCTGTAAAATAAATTGGCACATCTCCCAGTGACCACTCTTATTATCTCTTGTCAGCACGTTTTCATACCTATGGATAAATTTCTCACTTAACTCATATTTATATACTTGCCTCGTATTTTTTCCAGTTATCTCAATAAATCTGGTTTCAGTCCCATCTGAAACAGTTTTCCTTTCAAGAATAATATTGCTGGCACAGTACAAGTGGTTACTTCTTCAGTGTTGTACTCAGCAAGGCAAATGTAAGCATGCTACATTACCGTGGCCTCCTTTGTAGTTTTCTCAAACCTTTAAATATGTTTTCTATCGAGTTCACTTTACCCGAGTGATTTTATTTAATCATAGAGTATTTACGTATGTTTTGCTTTATGAATGTTTTAAGTTTCTCTTATTGACCTGGGAGCAGTTGCCACAGACGTTTTCTTTTTTCAAAATATCTATTTCTTGCAAACATCATTCTAGCAATGATTAAATCATTACCACTATAACTGTCCCCATGCCATTTTGAATATACAACTGCTTCTTTGAATGGAAGGATTTAGTTGGTATTAATATGGTGCCATAATATTTTCAGCCATTCCCAATGCTGCAGGTTTGCCAGTATTTGTGATTTTTTTTTTTATCATTTAATAGCTTCCACAGCTTACTTAAAACACTGAACAGTTTTCAATGGCTTCAGATTCAAATGCTTCTGCTAAGTTTCTATAATTTCTTTGAATAACTTTTCAGATAGTTTAGGTGACACAACCAAAATATGTAGCAGTCTGCTAAGTGTAGCAGTGTTTAAGCTACTTACCATAACAGTGGATATTCAAAGCGAGATTACTGTAGCAATTGATCATAAAATATGAATTTATCCACATTAGGTGTTCTTCCTTGGCCCAGTTTTATCTCAGCTGTACTCATAGCACAATGAAATCCAAACTGTGACTCATTGACACTGTTCTATGGATCTGTAGTTGGTGCATAATGCACACATAAAATACCCAGCAGAGTTGCTAGCCATATTCTGTTCTTCATATCGCAACTGGTCTTAATAGATGATTATGATAATGGTGTGCCATTTTCCTTAGTACAGCATATACTATTATAATAATAGAAATGGAACCATGTAATGAAGCAACAAAACTGTTAAAATGCAACTATAGGCAATAGTGTTAGAGAGACATGGATAGGGTAGCCTTAAGACTGACCCCTCTTCAAAGCTTAGTTGTTATTGTAGCCACTGTACACACAGCTTTCCTGTCTTCTCCAGAGAGTCACTATAACATAAAATCATAGCATTTGGGTAGACCCCAAATCTGTGATACTATACTTATTTGAAGGACACCATTGCATAATCCACTGTAGAACAGGTATGCTAATGCCTGTCTTAACTCCTGGCTTTGCTTTCAAATAACACAGTTTTGTGTTGGGTGGGCACTGCGGTTAACATGAGTGCTTCTAAAATGTCTTGAGAAAATTGTTACAGTTGCAGCTGCTGTGCTAATTGAATGGGTTCTTATTGTCATATGTACAACTTTATTATATAAACAGGACTACTCTGTTAGAGAAAAGGTAATAAGCCCTACCACCCTTCCTGATATATTGTCTGTAAGGTGTCCCAGGTCAATGGTAAAATTACAATTCAGACTAGATGAATTTCTCAATAACCTATCTGTGTAACAGTAATGAGGAGTTTTTCCTGTCAGCAATCTACGTCACCCATAATTATGGATAGTTTGTTGTCAATGTAGGTACACAAATCTCTAATGACTGAGTCTGGTACATAGTAGGACAGATTTGTTTCTCAAAGACAACCAGACTACATTTTTGGCATTAAGCTTAAGGTCATGGTCTCTTCACTAAGTGTTGCTTTAAGCAACCCACTTTTGGAGATACGACTATAAATAGGTAAGTCAAAAATAGCATCCAGTGTAGAACCATTACCAAACTTGTTTAGCCTCAGACCACTGACATCTGCCTTCTAACTGGAGAAGCAGGTGAAGAAAAGGAGCAGAACAAGTGCATAGTCTTAAAAGGCTGTAATAATGATGTTTCTTACAGATTAGAATGTACCACCAACTCTTACTTTGTTCATTTGATAGGAAATATAATTTGCAACACAACAGATGACATAGGGTTTATGTTCAGATTAGTGAGTTTATCAATAGTGCCAGCATGAGGAGTCATATTAAATGCTTTTTCAAGGTCCAGATAAGCAGCATGGACTGAGCGACCATTTTTGATGGCATGTGTTATAATTTCTAAAGAAATATATCAGACTGAGGAAACAGGATCAGCATTTTACAACACCAAATAGAGAAGAGTTGAGGATTTGTATGACACTTATTTCATATATATGAAACTGAACAATACATGTTTTATAATTTTAATGATGATTGATAAAGCTGGTAAAGCTAATAAGACAATAGCTGGCAGAGTATGTGAAGGAGTCACCCATGGGGACTGACACCGTGATGGCAATTTTCTAGAGGTCGGCACATACTCTGCTGGGGGGAAGGTCAGAGGCTGACAATATTTAGGAGGTAGTTCAGTAATATTGCACCTATAGGTTCATAAGTGTGTACTAGGCTAATGGCCCTGGAGATTTACAAGCCTAGCCCATAGAAGTGTCCTGGCATCTTGCTGCCTAACATTAGTTCTCAGTGCCTCTATCAAGTAGAGCCACTGGAGTGATTCCCGGTGTGAACTTTCTATTTCTCATCCACTCATCAAGATTTCTCTTGAAGAGGGCCAGTGAGATGCTCTGCTTTACATGTATGGGAAATTTATTCCATAGCATTGGCAGTCTCTGCGTTATGAACCTGTTCTTCTAGCAAGTTCTGTTGATTGCGGTAATGAGGTTGAGGTCTCTGGAGCATGTGGTGTGGAGGGATTGGGATTTCTTTAGATGTAGCATTTCTAACAGAACTGGGTCAGACATGGCTTTGTAAGTCAAGCAGAAACCGCCTCTTAGTAGATGATATGAGACAGAGAATAGCTGGAGTTTTTTGAGTCTGTCCATGTAGCACATGTGGTTAAGGCCTAGAATCCTTCTTGTGAGGTACTTTGTGACCTTTCCAGCTATTGCATGTGTCTAGTTAGGTACATGCCAAATGGGGCATTATACACGATGATTGGCCTAATGAGGGAAGACTAGAGAGAGATGATGACCTCTTTCTTCCTGGATGCCAGACCCTTGGTAATGAGATGTGCCACACAGAAGGAGTTTCTGACCACAGTGGCAATGTGGTGGTTGAAGAAGAGGTTGCTGGCAACCCGTATCCCCAGATATCTTATAACTCCTTCAGTGTTCAGTGAGCTCCCATCAATGTGGTAATTAGCAGGAACTGAGTTTTTCCCAAAGGGGATGACAACGCATTTTGTGGCATTAAGCTTAAGGCCATTGTTTCGACACCAGTCATTGGTCTCAGTGAGGCCTTTCTGTAGGATGTCTACATCACTTGGGGAGTTAATAATGGCTCCCAACTTGCATTTGTCTGCGAACTTTGTCAGCAAGAGTACCACTGTGTTGGCCTGGACTTCTAAAAAGTAAATGCCAAACAGGAGACGACCCAGGACTGATCCCTGTGGGATTCCACTTTTGATTGGTCAGCAGTCTGACTTGGAGTCTGCTACTTTCACACCTTGGGTTCGATCTGTGAGCCAATTTGCAATCCACCTAGTGATATAGGGATTGATGCCTAGTTTGGTGAGTTTATCAATAATTCCTGAGTAGTGAATGGCATCACAGGCCTTGGCCAGATCGAGGTAGGCTGTATGAACTGTATTGCCCTCATCCACAGCTCTGGTGACTGACTCAAAGAAATCAACCAGGTTGAGCAGGCATGATACTACCTTTCACAAATCCAAATTGCATGGGATCTAGAGTTTGGAGATTCCCTATATCGTTGTTAATTAGGTGCCATGATGATGCACTCCATAGCCTTACATATCAGACTTGTCAGGCTAATGGGATGATAATTCCCAAGGTTTGTAGTTGCTTGTCCTTTATGGAGAAGGACTACTGTAGCAGTGCGCCATCGGCAGGAACAAAGCCTGAAGTGAGACTGTGATTGAACAGGGCACACAGATGTGGTGCCAGTTTACTTTGTAGTTCATGTAGAATACATCCAGGGATATTGTTGTGTCCCATGGAAGCTGTATTCTTGGCCTTGGACAATGCAGCTTTAACCTGTGCTGCAGTAATGCTGGGTGCCTGGCATTCCTCCGGTGTTGTGATTGGTACTTTAGGGGGGAGAGAGGGGTAAAGCTGGCACTGAATCTGTTGGCCAGTATGTTGGCAATATCTGTTGGCTCAATGTAGGAGGTACCATTCTGCAGTAACTCAGAGCAAATCTGGGTATTACTGTGGAGATTCTTGATATAACTACAGAAGGCGGTGTGGCTGTTTTTAGTGTCTGCTGCAATTCTGCCTTCATAGCTGGGTTTAGAAGTTTTGATGAGGGATCTCAACTTTTTGTTGAGGCTAATAAGGGAATTTTTCCAGTCTTGGGACTTCACCTTTTTCTACAACAGTTTCTTCCTTCTGTTGTAGTTTATTAATGGCAGGGGACCACCAGATTGGCTTCCTTTTTTTGGAGGAGAACGTCTTGGTTCTTTTGGGTATGGCTAGTTCCATGCATTTATGTACATGTTTGTACAGTGCATTGGTGTATGACTCGACAATCCTGCATCTGTTTTCCATTGACCTGAGTGCTGTGAAGTTAGCCACCCTGTTTTTAGGAGCCCAAAGTCAGCTTTGGAGAAGTTTTTCATGGTGGTTACTTTACCTTTGCCGGGAGTGTGGGTTAGATGTGGATTTCCATGGTGATTAGTCTGTGGTCAGATCTAACAAGGGAGAAATTGACTATTGTTACAGAGCAATGGTTGTCTATGTTAGAAATAACCAGGTCAAGGATGTTGTTTCCTCTAGTGGGGGTAAGAATGAGCTGTTTCAGGGCATTGGAACTGATAAATTCCAGGACGCATTGGGCCAGTGTATTGGTGCATGAATAGTTTTCCAAGTTGATGGAGGGTAGTTGAAGTTACCTAATATGAGAGTGTTGGGTTGGACCCTAATAGTTTCCAGGGTGCTTAGGAATGTGGAGTGAGAGTCTTGGGACATGGTTGGGGACCTATAGCAGGCTATGACCTAAATCGTCATCTTACCCAATGTTAGTTGCACCTGAAGTATCTCAGATGCATTATGCTGGGCTACTAGTCTGGAGGTGTGCATATCCTTTATAAATATGGTGACACCACTGCTTTTGGAGCTTCGGTCCATGTTCTGGGGCTGAAAGGTGTGGACTGAGTTATAGCCTGGTAGCACAGGGGTGCTTTCTGCTGCTTTAAATCAGGTCTCCGTTACAGCACAAATGTCGATGTGCTCCATTTTGAGGAGTGCTTCAAGCAAGTGCAGGTTGAGATTTAGATTTCTATCATTGAGCAACATGACCCTCAGATTGCATTTATTTATAGATGTTACAGTGGTAATTTGGTCTTTGGAACATTGCCTAAAAAGGCACTATAGGTGTGGCAAGAGCCTTAGCCAGTATGCGGAAACCCAGGAGTGAAAGACGCAGGCCATCTCTGGCAAAGCATCGAGGTCTGTCAATGATGTCATCCCAAGCAGACAGATACTGGATCCCCTTAGAATGAAACTAGAAACTTAGCTAATTATTAAAGTCAATCATTTTCTGCTTGTACTGCAGTATCATTTGAGGTGATGGTAGGATACTGCACAGGGCTAGGGTCATACTTGCCTGGGCCACATAACCTGAGAGCTCCTCCATGTCTATGTTCATATAAGCACAGATTCCAATCTGTCACCTATAATGCAGTTATTAAGCTTTCTGGTGATCAGCAGTCTCCAGGAAATAATGTAACTGCACTCCATCTTTCACCAGGAGAAAACAGGGAGGTGCATCTCAGGTCATTTATACCTGCATGGACAGTGACAGAGTCATACTTGTACTTGTTGTGGAGTGACCTGAGTGCGCTTGTTATGTGTCAGATTCTGGCACCTGATAGACAGCTAACTATCACCTTCTCCTTATTAAACTTAGTGAGTGGACATCAGTGTGCCTCACTATCGAGTCACCTATGATTAGTGTATTGGGCAAGATGGTTTTACCTTAGGAGCTTAGGCTGAGGGGCACACTGTGTAGGTGAGCTATATTCTTGTGATTTGTGCTGTATATTGGTGGTCAAGTGCGTTTCTGCCTTAGAGTTCTCTGCTATTTGGGTAGATTTCTATTGAGAGCCTCTGCAAAGGTGGGTGTGTGGTTTGTGTTTTTATGTAAGAGCTGTGATGGTGGGGGTTCTGGAGGGCTATGTGTTGCATGTGGTGTGGTGCAGGTATTGACCTTCACTTCTTGACCAGCTATTCCGGTCTTGGTTTGAGAGTGCATGGCTTACAATTTGGATATATAAGTGCATCTCTCACAGGTCTGGGTGCTGGGAGGTAAGAGTAGAGGGTTGTCTGTATACATGAGGCAGTTGCTACACTGCCTCAGAATGCCCAAGTTTACCAGGTTAATAGGAGAAAGCACAGGTACCTGATCTTTAGACATGCCAGGAGGGATGGTCATTAGTACTAAGTACTGGAGCTGTTTCCTTATATATTCCTTTTACAGAAAAAATGTCACTCAAGGTGCCTGTGTCTGTACAGAGGACTGCAAAACACTTAAGGGCAAACTAATACGTAGACCCTGAAAATTTAAGGATGACGTATTTAGGGAGATATTCTGAAGTTAGAAAGAAATCAAGCAGTACTTACTGAACAATAAAGAATTAGCGTGTCAATGATGATGAAAATAGGGGAGTTGCATGAATGGCTACTGCCTGGCTACTACTAATGCTGGTTTCAGCACAGCTTCACTCTGTTGGAATACAGTACTCCTTTCCTTCTTCTCTCACCAGAGGCAAAATGTTAGCACCAATCCCAAGAAGAGAAGCAGGCCATGGACTGTTTTGTGATGCACTTGTCCCAGATGATGCAAGGGTCTGTAGGCTTGTATCATTTTTCTGGTAGATGGCTCGAGTAGCAACCAGACCAATCAGGTATGTTAAGCACAGACACTCATTCTCCAACCAGAAAGAGTCAGGAATCAATGTACTCTGCTCCTGCTCTCACCAGGATTAGAATATAAGCACATATTCCAATCTGTCACCTATAAAGCAGTTATTAAGCTTTCTGGTGATCAGCAGTCTCCAGGAAATAATGTAACTGCACTCCTTCTTTCACCAGGAGAAAACAGAAGCACTAATCCCAGGATGACTACTGAGAGGCAGAATGTGGGGTCTTCAATAACTGGTGGTCTTGCAATAGATGCTTAAAGGTAAGATGAAAAAATGGTTTATCCTAAACACTGTAGTGTGTGCTAGAGGAGTTAGATGTAAAAGTAGGTAACTTAAGTTTTACCTGTCTAAAAAGTTAGGTTTTAGTGGAGAGTCACTATTTTTAAAACAGCAAGATAGATTGAAAGGGGGTGGTCAATTTTATATTCTGGTACTATGGAATACAGTAGGATGACCAATAAATTTAAATAGTTGAAGGGGAGTGATTTCACAAAATGATAATTTTGTGCTTACTCAAACCAGCCAGTAAAAGCAGAGAGGAAATGAGATATATGGGCAAATTAACATAAGGTGCAGGCAACTCGAAAGACAGTGGTGTTTAAGAACACAACAGTAACCAAGTGGGAGTGTGGAAAATTTCTGTTTGACTGACGAGACAGAGCTGTGGTCTCTTTTCAAGTTCTAATATGCAGTTAAAGCAGAATACAAGTAAAACACAGTGTAAAGAAAACAAATCACAGTATACCAATCTGCACTCCCTCTGATATCCCTTATCAATCCCTGGAAGCCTTTATACTTTACCCCACACCTCTACATAGCCTTCATACCTTACCCCACAACTCTACAAACCTATCTCCTAAATTCTCACTCTTGCTGATTGTTTTTTTCTTGGCATTTCTTTTACTACCTGGCTCTACCCGCTCAGCCTCAAGTGGCTCACTCCGCTCCCCTACCCTACCCCCAATTCCCACCCACCCCCAGTGGTCCTAGCCATATACTTCTGTAGCCACACCCCCTCCCATTATCATCCTATCTCTTACCTCCTCTACTTAACAACCCTACCCCTAACCTCTACAATTCCTTAATTAAGCTAATTACCTTTCTTGGTCTACTCCCTAACCTCTCCACACCGCATCCTGTATTGCTTATATTTTACATCTTCTCTCTTACAACCACCTTTATTTTACTTAATTGTACACTTCTTCCCTCAACCTACTCAACCTCTCATAGCACTCTCGCCTTCTCCCACCTTTAGTTTTACTTAGTACACTCCTTTCCTCAATATACTCTAACTCCTTATCTGCATATCCTAATGGCCCCAACACACAAGTCTATATTCACAAACCTACTACTCTTAATTACAACTCTTGCTTATCTTACAATACTATACACACTAACCTTCTTTGAACATTTTTCTATTCCTGAACAACACCACCCCTATCAGCAAACTCTACCAATTTCTCGCATAAACTTCCTGAACCACAGTAACATAACCTCCACCTCTATCTATATATTACCAAAATACCATAGAGCTATCCATGTTACTTACTTCCTTATCAAAAAAAACCAAACAATTACTACAAAATCCTTAAGTTTGTACAATATCCTCAACAACACCCCCTATTAGATGGTGATATTCATCCAAACCCTGGCCCCAATACTGATATTCCCAATAACCTACACAACCTAACATCTCCTGCTATCACTACCTTAAATAGACCATCTAACTCCCTCCTGATAGCTCACCTTAACATCCGTAGCATTAACAATAAAATTACCCACCTACATGCACTCTTAGATGTGCACTCATTTGATATTCTCTGTATTACAGAGACATGGCTAAAGCCCTCAACTCTGGACCAGGAGATTACCCCTCCTGGATATAATATCCTGAGATGTGACCATAAAACCAAAAAGGGTGGAGGTGTAGCCATTTTGTATAAATCTGAACTCCAAGTTTCACCCTTTAATGCGCTCCTACCCTCAGATACCAATTCAGAAACCCTTACTGCAAAACTTGAAATCAACAACTAACAATCTAATTTGCACATATCTCCCCCCTGGAAATAATATCAATACTCTTGAAAACTTACTTAGTTACCTGTCTACCCACCTACCTCAGGAAACCATTGTATTAGGTGACTTTAATATAGACTGGGCTACCTGTAGATCCCCTAATCCTACCAATCACATAACTCTTTACGGATTCTCACAAATTATAACCACTCCTACTAGAATCCATAAGCCAAGCAGTAAGGAAACCACCCTAGACTGGATCCTTATCAACAGCCATCTTGATACTTATAAACCAGGAACCCTTCCTGACGATATCAGTGACCACATCCTAACCTGCATTATTAAACAAAGAATCCATAGTACAATTACTAATAATTTTAAAACATCCCACTCCAAAAAATGTTTTAATCCAGAGAGCTTCCTAAATGAACTGAAAGCATGTGACTGGTCACCAATGTCTCATCTTCAACTTGATGAAGCAGCAACCTACTTTAACACTAGATTCCTTTAAATCCTAGATTACCACGGCCCCTATCACTCTTCCTGAATAAGGACCAAAATTGCCCCCTGGCTCACAAAACAAACCAGGCAAAAGAACCTCCTCAGAAATAAAATTTGGGCCAAATGGAGAGTCTTCAAATGTCCGTCAGATCACCTTTACTTTAAACAGTTAAGAAATGCCACCAAGAAAGATATTCTCAGAGACAAAAAATACTATTACCTTCACCTCCAACAAACCCATCAACAAAAACCACAAAAATTCTGGTCAGGCATAAACAAACTTCTTCAGCCAGGGCACTCTAAAACTCCTGCCCCTTCAGGATTTAACCATAATAACTCTAACCAGATTCCTGATGCCTTTAATAACTACTTTACTGAAGCCATTTGAGCACTAGCCAATACTTTACCACCTATTACCACTACCCCATTAAATACCACTAAGACTCCATCTTCAACCTTTCAAATACAACCTGTACCTACATCCCTCATTTGCAACCTCCTTCAAAATCTAAAACCATGCACCCCTTCTGCTGACTGTCTTCCAGCTGAATACCTGCAAATTGCAGCAAAAGCCATTGCCTATCCCATCTCCATCCTTATAAATAGAACAATTTTAGAAAGCAAAATCCCTTCCATACGGAATGTATCCCACATCATCCCTCTACATAAAGGTGGGTCATCTACTGAGCTCTCCAACTTTCGGCCTGTCGCCTTACTCTCTCCAATAGCTAAGATAATGGAAAAATGCATACACAGACAACTACTTGACCACCTTCTCCTAAATAATCTACTTGCCAACTGCCAACATGGCTTTAGGCCATTCCATAGAACAACAACTGCCCTGCTATCCTTTTCTGACTCCATAAACAAAAATCGTAACAATAACACTTTTTCCTCTGCACTATTTATTGACCTTTCAAAAGCCTTTGATATGGTGAACCATAATATGCTTATAGACATACTAAAAGCCCAATCACTTGATCCACAAGCATTACAATGGTTCAAATCCTATCTGGAAAACAGACAGCACGCAGTACTTTGGGATAATAATCTTTCTACTTCCCTCCCTGTGAACATTGGAGTTACCCCAAGGCTCTATTTTAGGACCTCTACTCTTTTCATTGTTTATTAACGATCTACATACCAAAATTCCTCAAGCCACCTGCATACAATATGCAGATGACTCTAATTTGTTCAGCCAAGTCCATAACCTCTCTCCAGTCCCTCACCCAAACAGTATTTAACAGTGTTGAAAACTGGTTCATGCAACACTGCCTCCTCCTGAACCTCAAAAAAAACAAAATTATTGCTCTTTGCTCCTACTCATAAGTCACCTCAACTGCACTTCACAATAACCTCTAACAATGCAACTAACATATCCCCAGACACTACAACCTGTCTACTGGGAGTAACAATTGATAACAACCTTAGCTATGATGACCACATTAATGCTACAATAAAGTCTGTCAACAAAAATCTAGGCACCCTTTACAGAATCAAACCCTCCCTTACCCCTTCAGCCAGAATGACTATTGCCCAGACCCACCCTATCTCTACCCTGTTCTATGCTTCTGCAATATATACCAATCTATCTGAAAACAACCTCACCAAACATTCCACCAGTTACAATAACATAGCCAGTTTTGCCACTGGCACCCCCTTTAGAACTCACCACTGTCTCAACCTCAAACAACTGGGATGGCTAGAACTGCAGAACCAACTACTTTGTCAACAACTTGTTATCACCCAAAATATCCTTTATCACCCTAATAATACCCCAATCCTTACTAATCTGATTACCCCCTACAAAAATCTTGCAACTCTACACTCAACTAATAAGCTTCTAGTTTCCACTATTAAATCAAAAAACAAAGCTGGGGACTCACTTTTCACCAACACAGTATGTAAAAACTGGAATCAGATTCCTACTGAACTTTACACCCTTGCTTCCACTCTTCTTTTTAAAAAACATCTTAAAGAATATCTTAAAACTCACTGTCTTTGTCCCTGCTCTAACCCTGACTGATATCTCATTCCCCTTCTTGCTCTCTCTATACTTCTCCACTCTACTGTTCTATGTCACCTATCTGTAATTAATAATTTCATTCATAGTACTGGAAAAAAAAAGAAAAGAAAAAATTATGTTTTTGCTCTCTGTATTTGATCTTAGCTTAGACCTACTAAATGACTCTGTGCAATTTTGTTCTGACCAATGTTGCCAATGCACTGTAATTCACTTGATTATTACTATATATTGTATTCTTTGTCACTGCTTATGCTTGGAGCTTTTCTCCCTGGGCCTCTACTGAAAATGGACATATATCCAGTTAGACAAGCCCGGTAAACAAATGTAAAATAAATAAAAAATAAATAAATAAATATACAAAATAGAAAAAGGAAGGAAAGTAATACAGAATACAACAAATAAAAAGCAAACTAACCTCTCCCTCACAGAAAACTGTAGCAAAGTCTGGGTGACCTTTTCCAGTAACTATGTGAAAAGTGATACATTATCTGGCCCCATGGAGCTAATTGTTTTGGTTTTAGATAGAGATTCAAGGGTTTTGCCCATGGTGATTTTTGGAGAGGGAAAGCTATGGGTTTAAATGTAAGGGTAAAATCTGAATGAAATTTGACAGCTATGACATTGACTGAAACTCTGCAGTCAGAATTTGTGCACATGTTCAAATGAAACTCACTGCAGACATAGGTGTTACTTCTACTACTAGTAATATACTGTAGATAAAAATGTCAATGTGACTGACCTTGGAGCGGGTAGCTCCTTTCAGTTCATATCCTACCTTTGTCTGCCTAATGGTATACCTAAGTTTTTAGGACTGCCTAAGTACCATCTTATGGTGGGAAGTGGAGAATATTTTTATATAAAGCAAATATTTTTTACTCTTGCTAGAGTGGATTTTTCAAGAATTTCATGTTAGAAGTTTATTTCTGAATTTCCTATTATACTTAAGCCAGAAGGGAATAGAATCTTCTATTCAATGAATTAAATGAAAGTGTAAATTAGCAGCACATGGCATTGTATTAGTGACTAGATCAGTGCTGGGGGGGGTGGTAATTTCTTAACTTCTTCAGGTCATCATTCAAGGATATTAAGTTAGCTGTGAAGTAATCACTGAATATGGTAGAGTTGTTGGGCAGCATGGTATGAATTATGAGGTATAACACGGAAGGTTAGTGGTCAAATGTTTAAGGATAGTATGACATTAGTAGTAATGCAGACTGAAGCAATGTTTGTAAGGATAAGGTAAAATATGTTTTCTCCTGTGACGGGGCCTATGACTATATAATCTATTGAGTTATTACTGACAACAATGTGGAACCAATGTCCATATTTCTATTTATCTTACAAGATTTCTATTCATTGACAGGGTAGTTAAAATAATTCAGAATTTGTCTACTTGTATTAATCGATATAGATTTCCACATATGGAGGTAATTATCATGGTCATTAGAAAACACTAAAGAAAATGTATATTTAGCAACGAGTTAATTGGTATTTCTTTAGTGTGATAAAGCTGTTTAGAAGTTCTGTATTGCTGTCTTGTGATATTTGGAGTGAGTTAATTGGAAGGGTGCATGTAAATACAGATTCACCACTGAAACTCCTAAATAGTCTGATTGAGTGATTCAGATATAGACAGATAGATAGATAGATAGATAGATAGATAGATAGATAGATAGATAGATAGATAGATAGATATCTGTTTTTCACTGTGAGGAAGGCATCAAGTTTGGACCATTTTTGCTCAGATTCCAAGCTCTGAGAAGTGCCACCTTATAGCAGTCTAGACTGGAATGTGCTAGGTTGCAATGTGCAAAAGAGAAAGAGGCCAAGCCTGATAAAAGGCATAATGGGAGCAATAACATTCTTAGCCAATATGCAAAGGCCTTGCGGAGAAAGTTGCAAGCCATAACTGACAAAACAGTCTTGCCTGTCAATCATCCCCTACCCCGCTTGACAGCAGCTATTCAACCAATTATTGAGGCAAATTATATTGCCTTGGAATTGAGACATCATTTTCAGAAATAGCAAAATGCCACTAAAGACTAGTGTCTTTCCAGCCTTGGACATAGGAATGGAAAGCCCGTTCATTTTCTTTCTGCACCTCCTCTGGGGAGGACAACTAAAATTATTTACTTCAATGGTGACAATTATAAGTTCATACTTTTATCTGGGGTTGTGGCCACATCATAAATGGTGACACCAGAGAGACTGCTGACCATGACCCTCTCTTTTCTTGGAATGACGAATGGAACATCAATGTATGTTACAGTGGAGCTCCCTTTTACAAGTAGATTACAGTCTGTGGCCACAGCATTTAGAGACATGACTGTGACATAAAACCACAGCAAAAGTTCTTAGGTGTGATTTGATGGTGAAGATGTATTTGTGGGTAAAGTGCTATGTGACTGAGATTTCACAGCAGATTACTGGCATATGTGATGTTTAAGAGGTTAGTCCCTAAACTGAGTACATCTTTGCACCTCACACATGCTGAATCAGTTTGTCCTAAGAACAAAGGATTGTCAGTAAGCATGAGACAGTTGTGACACTGGTTTAGACTTCCTTGTGCACACAGGGTGGTTATGGGAATCTGCTTTGAAACATTAAGTCCCAGTTAACTTAACATCATAATACAGAGATGAAAATCATGAAAATGGAAATACCAAATGGCAAAGTTTTCCCAAGGTAAGTAAACACTTGCCCAAACTTGCACAAAACATGGACCGAGGTAAGCAAAATCCAGCTAGGTGGAGGGCTGTGCCTCCCACACCCACCCAAACTATACATACCAATTCTGGGATCACACTACAGTGGATAAAAGGGCAAATTGGGCAAGTGGTTTACTTACCCTGGGCAAACTTCTGCATTCTGTATTTCCATTTTTACGATTTCTGTCTCGGTATTATGACATTCGGTTAACTGGGACTCGATGTTTAAAAGTAGATCTGTTTACAGAAGGGGACAAATCAGACTGTAAACCTATGTTGACAGGGACCAATGAGCAACCTGATAAGTTAAAAGCTACATATGGTGGTAAATTACTACAAAGAAGGAAAATAGAGAGCCCTGAGTTCAACGGTGAGTGCTTATCAACTTTCACCAAATGAAAAATTTGGTGAAAATTTGCTCTACAAATTGTAGCATGCTACAGGCCACCCTCTCAAACTCAGGAACCCCACACAGCCTTACTGAAGACACTGGAGGGTATAAATGTATCTCCAAACACCATCATATTGGGTGACTTCAACTACCCGAATATAGACTGGGAACATTACTCAAGCCCTAACTTTCTAGCCCAACGGTTCCTGGAGTTCATAAATTCAAATGCCATGGAACAGCTAGTCACTGTTCCCATGAGAGGAGAAAATATACTAGATCTCATTATCACAAACATGGGGACAAAATGCTCCACACTGGAAGTATATCCCTCATTGGTGAGATCTGATCATAAACTAATCTCACTGGAAATCCACATCCCGCCCCACCCCAAACAAAAGACCACAGTGAAGAACTTCTCTAAAGCAAACTTCACACTACTCAAGACTGGTGTGGTATCCTTCAAGGCCCCTGAGCCAGTGGAAACCACAACCCAAGCTATGGAAGCCCTTACAAATGCCTTCTATGAACACCTCCAGGACTGCATGGATCAGGCAATCCCAAATAAAACCAAGACTCTTTCCACAAAGGGCAAACGTCCAGTCTGGTGGACCCCAGCCATTAACAAACTTTACAATAAGAGGAGAAAGCTATTACATGATAGAACAAAATCCATAAAAGGGAAGTCACCCCTGATCATTATTAGTAAAAAATACGAGCACTTATAAAATCAACTAAGGCCAATTTTGAGAGAAAAATTGCCATGGATTTAAAGGACAATCATAAGGCCTTTTTCAGCTATGTTAGGAACCTGGGTGGAAACTCCCAGATATGCTCAGAATTAGTCCAAAATGATACAAAAATCACTGAACCCACAGACATTGCCAACATACTGGCAGACAGGTTCAGTGCAAACTTCACCCCCTCTCCCCTAAAGGAGAGATAACTATCCCAGCGGAGTGTAGCCTCCCAGACATCTCAAATGCGCAGGTGAAAGCTGCTCTCTCTAAAGCTAAAAACACAGCATCAATGGGACCGGATGGTGTCCCCAGCTGTGTGCTACACAAGCTAAATGAGGAATTAAACCCGCACATAAGGCAGCTGTTTAATCTCAGCCTTACCACAGGATACGTGCCCAAGGAGTGGCGTACGGCAACTGTGGTCCCACTTCACAAAGGCAGTGCCTCTACGGACCCTGGTAATTACCGCCCCATAAGCTTAACAAGTCTAGTCTGCAAAGCTATGGAGAGGATCATAATAGAGCTCATAAACAAAGATATAGGGGACTTGCAGACATTGGACCTGACCCAGTTTGGCTTTGTCAAGGGAAGATCATGCCTTTTGAACTTGGTCGACTTCTTCGAAACAGTCACCAAGGCCATTGATGAGGGAAAGGCAGTCCATACAGCCTACCTTGACCTTGCAAAGGCTTTTGACACAATACCCCACTCGGGTATTGTAGAAAAACTTACCAGCTTAAATGTAAACCCATATGTCACAAGATGGGTTGCAAACTGGCTTAAGGACAGAACCCACAGGGTTAGAGTTGCTGGCGCTATGTCATACTCCAAGCCGGTCACAAGTGATGTCCCACAGGGCTCGGTCCTTGGCCCCCTATTGTTCGGCATCTACTTCTCAGAAGTACAGGCCAACATGGAAGGACTTTGGCTGACAAAGTTTGCAGATGACTGCAAACTGGGCGCCATAGTGGAAAGTGCATCGGACACGGATATCCTTCAGAAGGGGCTCACGGAAACAGATAGCTGGTGCCAGAGCCATGGCCTGAAGTTAAACACCAAAAAATGTATAGTCATACCCTTCGGGAAAAACAAGGTAACCCCAAGCTACCATATAGGTGGCAATCCACTAAGCACAGAAGAGGTTATCAGGGACCTGGGGACCCAGGTTGACAGTGGCCTTTCTTTGACACTCACGTTGCTAAAGTGGTTAGAAAGACCTTCTACATTGCCCACCTGATCATGAAGGGATTCACATCCAGATCTAGTGAGGTCATTGTTCCCTGTACTCTTCACTTATCAGACCAATGATCGAGTACAATGCCCCATTCGGGATGTATCTCACCCGACATCTGCAGCAATTGGAGAGACCCCAAAAGTTCCTCACCAAAAGGATAAAGGGACTCCAAAATCTGTCATATGCTGCCAGATTGAAGAAACTCCAGCTCTATTCAGTCGCATACCGTCTGCTCAGAGGTGACATGTGCCTGACATACAAGGCCATGTCCAACCCGGAATTAATGGACATGCTCCACCTCAAAAATCCAAATCCTCCAAAACCACTAGAGCAAGTGACTTAAACCTTAGCACGGATATAAATAGGACGTGCTGGAGGGATAGATTTATCACTCAGAGACTCCCTATGCTGTGGAATAAAATCCCGGTCCATGTGAGGCAGAGCACCTCGCTGGCTCTGTTCAAGACAAATCTTGACCTGTGGATGGGAGATCGTAGGTTTACCCCGGGAATCATCTCTGTGTCACTGCTGGACAGAGGCACAACAAACTAATGGGCACAGTATTTTTTCATATAAGGGGTGGCGTAAGCCACAAAAATTTGGGCTAGGCTTATAAATGCCTTAGGGCAGATAGCCTAGTATAAACCTATGAACCTATGAACCTATGAACCAAATTACAACTTCTGTTGGTCTTGAAGCAGCTCACTGTGGCTTGGAATCAATGTCTCTTTGCTTCTTCTTTCACTAAGAGCAATGCAGCCCCACTGATCCCAAGCTGGTTCCCATGAAGTGGGTTACAGCCTCTCCAGCAATCAGTTGTCTTGTCTTGGATGTTGCTGGTGTCACTATATTTGCTGTAGTTTTCTTTTGGTAGAGGTACTTTGTAGCTTGTTCAACAGTAAAGCAAAGTAAGGCAAGGAGGTACACAATGGTTTGAAAGATAAACTGAAGAGAAGAGCATTAAAATAGCAAATAGACCAAATGTAGAATTCTTGCACACAATACACAAACAGAAATAATAAGGAATTAATGTTTCTCTGCAGGAGCTGGCACCTGAGAAGTGGATCACAGGCTACCCAACAATTACCAGTTTTTAAGAAGATTATCAATCCATGTCCCTCTGCTCTTTTTCTCACCAAATGCAAAACAGCAGCACTAATCCAAGTCCAGTTCCAAAGATGTTCCCGGGCTTTGTAATGATCTATAGCATAATCTCAGGTGCTGAAGATTTTAAAATAAAGCTGCAAAAGTGGATAATGGTGTATTTATTCAAGTGTACAATGAGTAGGTATGACTTTATGAAAAGAACACCAACTGCCGTTTTATGAAATTTCAGTGGGGGTCAATCATTATGAGTTTGTATTGTTAACTAGTATGAGATGACGAAAAAGACTGGGAGGCTATTCCAAAGTCAAATATATATACAAGCTTCTCCATTTTAAAACACAGTGGGTATGGTGAAACAAACAAACAAAAATAGTCATAGGTCATCTTTTTGAGGCTGACCTTACAGAGTAAAGGAGTTATAGATCACACCTTGTCTTTCCCTGTTTACCATAATTAAAATGCTGCTTTTCAGTTTCTTTTACAGTTCAAGTAAACTTACTCGTATGTGTGCCCTGTTCAATCACAACCTCACCTCAGGCTTTGTCCCTACCGAATGGTGCACTGCTACAGTCTTCTGTCTCCACAAAGGAGGAGCAACTACAGACCATGGGAACTATCACCCCATTAACCCGATGAGTCTGATATGCAAAGCTATGGAACGCATCATCATGGACCTAATAAACAAGAATATAGGGAATCTCCAAACTCTGGATCCCACACAGTTTGGTTTTGTGAAGGGTAGATCATAGCTTCTCAACTTGGTCAACTTCTTTGAGTCAGTCACCAGAGCTGTGGATGAAGGCAAGGTGGTTCATACAGCCTACCTTGATCTGGGCAAAGCCTTTGATACTATTCCCCACTCAGGAATCATAGAAAAACTCACTAAGCTAGGCATCAACCTCTATATCAGTAGGTGGGTTGCAAACTGGCTCACAGGTAAAACCCACAGTGTGAAAGTAGCTGACTCCAAGTCCGACTGCTGACCATTCATGACTGGAGTCCCACAAGGTTCAATACTGGATCTTCTGCAATTTGGTATCTACTTCTCTGAAGTCCAGGCCAACACAAAGGGACTCTGGCTGACAAAGTTCACAGACAGTTGCAAGTTGGGAGCTATTATTAACTCCCCAAGTTATGTTGACAACCTACAGAAAGGCCTCAGTGAGACCAACAACAGGTGTCAGAACCATGGCCTTAAGCTGAATGCTAAAAAATGCGTTATCCCCTTTGGGAAAACCTGGTTCCCAAGAATTACCACATCGATAGTAGTGCACTGAACATAGAAGGTTATAAGAGATCTGGGAACACAAGTTGACAGCAACCTCTCTTTTGATCACCACATTGCCACTGTGGTCAGAAAGTCCTTCTATGTGGCACATCTCATTACTAAGGGTTTTGCATCCAGGAAGAAGGACGTCATTATCTCCCTCTACTCTTCCCTCATTAGGCCAGTCATTGAGTACAATGCCCCATTTGGCATGTACCTATTTAAACACCTGCAACAACTGGAGAGACCGCAAAAGTACCTCACAAAGAGGATCCTAGGCCTTAAACATTTGCCTATATGGACAGACTACAAAAACTCCAACTATTCACTGTCTCATATCACCTACTTACAGGCAATCTCTGCTTGACTTACAAAGCCAAGTCTGACCCAGCTCTGTTAGAAATGCTACATCTGAAGAAATCCCAATCCCTCCACATCACATGCTCCAGAGACCTCAGCCTCATTACCACAATCAACAGAACATGCTGGAGGGACAGGTTCATAACCCAGAGACTGTCCATGCTATGGAATAGACTTCCCATACATGTCAAGCAGAGCACCTCACTGGCCCTCTTCAAGAGAAATCTTGATGAGTGGATGGGAAATAGAAAATTCACCCCAGGGATCACTTCAGTGGCTTTACTCGACAGAGGCACTCGGACGTAAAGTTGGGTGGGACAATGCCAGGGTAATCCTATGGGCTATGCTTGGAAAGGCTCCAGGGTCATTAGCCTAGTACACACCTATGTACCAATTTCTTTAGGACACTCCTGAATGTGTCTCAAAAGTTTCTGTGACCCTCCTAAAATTGTTACTTTTGATAAAAGATGGTAGGTAATATTTAATAAACAATGACAATAAAAGTTATACAGTCTACTTCAAAAAAGGCTTGTTAATGCAACTTATCTCATTCTGTCAGTTTCTCAAGTTAATAGTACTAATAGAATATTATACAAAAGTTCATTAACTATCCTAAGAAAGAACTTTATTCTAAAACTCCAAGAAAAAATACACATGCATTGATAGTAAAACTTCAGATTTTAAGTAAACAAATTGCAATAAAAAAGAGTAAAATACAAGAAAAGCTCTATTTTATTAGAAACCAACTGGACAGTGTTTAGGATGGGATAGTCTAAGTACAGGGTTAGTTCAGTAGTAAAGAAGGCTCCTTGATGTCTTTATGGCACCTCTTTTACAAGATATCTATTGTTTAGAGTTTTTTGACCTAACAGATTTGATGAGTTGTATTCTTTGCATCATTTGCCAACTCAGCCAGCCTTTATCTGTTACTATCTTAAGTGCACTGTCTTATGTTGTTTCCCACATATATATATTTATCTTCAAAAAATAGTCAAATTGCTATCATTGGCTACTACTAGTGATAATTACAACACACTACACTTAAAGTTATCCTCTTAAATTTATTAAAGCTCTGGTACCTCACACTGATATCTTCCTACCTTCTAGTTGTACTATCCAGTGCATTCATAGTTTTATCCAGTACTGTTCCACATAGCCTCAGAGTAATAGCATAGATCATGTACAATTTGTTTAAAAAAACATGTATGTATAAAAGGTAAAAACTAAAATTTGACAAGCAATTCCCATTTCAGTGAATTAATATATATATCACAAATCTTATTTTAACTGTTGTATGAAGGGAATAGCTAACTAATTTTCAAAGACTTGATAAATGTCAGTTATCTTACACTGAGAAAAAAAGGCCTTCTGTTCACAGAAAATGCATTTAATTTTGACATGATTATAAATAAATGTAAAAGATGCAAATGAATCCAGTATATTTTGGCTAAACTTTGCAACAGTCCCACCCTGTAAACAAACACACTTACTACAAGGTGTGCAGACCTTAAGAAGAATATACTGAGAAAATTCACATTCACTACAAGGTGTGCAGCCCTTAAGAAGAATACAGTGACAAAACTGCACCTGTACTACAAGGTATGCAGACTTTAAGAAGAATTTACTGAGAAAACATCACCTGCACTACAAGGTGTGCAGACCTTTAGAAGACTACCGAGAGCACATCACCTGCACTACAAGGTGCGCAAACCTTAAGAAGAATATACTGAGAAAACATCACCTACACTACAAAAAGCTATAAGCTCAAAAGCACCAGAACCTCTCAAATGTAACAGTTTACACTGCACTTCCACTAATACTGTTTTAACTGAAGTTTTGATATCGAATAACTCCCATGCAGGGACAGCTTCACTCACATATCCTTTTGCCTAAATATATCAACTCCCACAAGAAAATTAACAAGAAACTCAGATAACTCACAATAAAACACCATGGAGGCTAGAAACACAATGACACTTTAATGGAAGAAAACAATAACATGAAGTGCTTTTCATCCGGTAGCTTCACCGGACTTCATCAGACAACCCTTTGAAAACAAATTTACAATTTAAAATCCAAAAACCAATAAATTAACTAGCTGCACCCAATCACAAAATAATGACATCACTAGGTGTTAAATATCTTGAGAGTACTTATTATAATTTCCCACACAATTGAAACTATGATCAAGAAATGCTCAATTACAAACTAATAAATACTAAATAAACCTTCACTAATTACCTCATTTCTCATTCTACCTAAAATTAGGGTTGCTTAGAATGCACTTAATTAAATACATGTCGTTAATGCCCGGAGGGTAACATGCAAAGGTACGTAATTGCCAACTCAATTCTAATTTCTCTAAGTGCAAGGGTCTTTTGTAAAGACTCTTGGACAATATAAACCACCCACAATACCAAGATGATTTAAACTTTCTTACAATAGATGTGAAAGACTTGTATTCATCAATTCCCCACACAGAGGGAATTGAATGGGTGAGTTTATTACTACATGATATGGGAGCCCCCCAGAATGAAATAAAATTGATGGCTGAATTATTGGACACAGTTCTTTCCAACAATTACATCACTTTTAACAACAGATACTACTTAGAAAAAATGGGAGTGGCGATGGGCTCTCCATGTGGTAGTACATTTGCAAATTTAGTAATGGCCTACTAGGAACATGAACATGTCTTTGGTGTAACTACATACACAAGTAAGATTAAATATTATATATGTTTCCTGGATGATATATTTATCCTGTTCCAGGGTAACCAACAGGAGGCTTCTAACTTTAACTTACTTAAACAGCACTAGTACATTCTTAAAATTCACATATAATTTTTCACAGGATAGAATTGCTTATTTGGATGTTGATTTAAGTAAGGATAGACAAAATCAATGTTTTAAAGCCATGATTTATAGAAAGGAAACATTCAAATGCATTTCTTCACTATAGCAGCTGCCATCCGGCCCACCAAAAACGTTCAGTTGTTAAGGGCCAATTTGTAAGGGCAGCTCGAATGGTTACGGATGACAACCAGTTCATTGAAGAATGCTCAACACTTATCGACATGTTTAAAAAGAGAGGCTATCCTATTTCACTCCAACAAGAAATTTGTCAGGAAGTGAAAAATAAAAGAGAAGTGGGCTTTTACAAAGCAATATTATCAAGTAACCAGAGTTTAGAAACAAACAGTTGTACATTACAGGATGGGACATTAAATGAAAATAGACTTATTATTATGTATTGTATAGACAGTTATGATTTTATAAATATTTTAAGGAAAAAATGGGACTTGATAAACATGGATACACATTTACCAAGAGGTACTATTGACTTCCCTAGAATAGTTTATAGAAAAGGAAAAAACTTACAGAATCTAGTGGAAACTCGGTACTCAAACATTGCTGCATTTAACCATGCAGGTATGAACAAGTGTCTGTCATGCCCCTATTGTAAATATATGGAGCAAGGAACAAAATTTAGTATAAGAGGTTTTGAATACAATACTAAGTACAAATGTGATTGTAACTCCAAGGGAGTGGTGTAACTGGCTAAGTGGCATACCTGTCCTGCCTTCTATATCGGCAAAACTGAAAGAAGGCTTAGGGACAGGGTCTATGAACACACATATGCTATTAGGTCTAACAAATCAGAGAACGCATTGGCCAGGCACATTATGAAAGCACCCACCCATGGTTTTACTTTTAGGGCTATAGATTGTATTGCCTATGACCCTTGAGGAGGACCTCTTTCCTTACCCTTAGAGAAATTAGAATTGTGTTGGCAGTTACGTGCCTTTGCATGTTACCCTCCGGGCATTAACGAAATGTATTCAATTAAGTGCATTCTACAACTTAAAAATTTGGTTAGGAGTTGACTATTATGCTGTGTTCAAAATGGTCTATGCACACTATTGTCTTAGAGTGCATTTGACTTTCAGCTTCTCAAGTCAGGTTTTGCTGTTTTTTATTTACATGTTTTTATTTACCTGCTTTTAAGATTTATTATACTTGAACATAAAAATAAAAATATAAATACATACATACAATGTTAATTTTAATTTTAACTGCATTAATATTTCATAATAGATAATTATTGGTTTTAGATTTTTTACACTATTCATTTACTATTTTAAAATATTGTTTTAAAACAATGTGTTAGATGAGAGCTGTTTAAGCTTTATATATTAGGTAATGAATGAAGGTGGTTGCCACTTTAAGAGCAGCTGATTCCTGCTGATTCAGGAACCAGCTGACTTTTCACTTCCTTTTCACTTCCTATATAGTGTATGTCCTATGTTGTATAATTATCTGAAGAAGTTGGGCTATGTGGCCCGACGAAAAGCGCTTTATGTGATTTTTTTGTAGTAAACAGTACGTTAATTCATCGTGCTTGCAGGATTTATTTGGGCAGTTGGATACACTGTGTTGCTTCTTCTTTTGGTAGTACGGATCCAGTTTGTGTTTGTGTCTTAGCTTCATTTTTTTATTGACATATGTTAACCGAGTTTGTCCAGCTGGGCTTGTGGCCTATTTTCAGTGGAGACCAGAGGAGAAAAGCTCCAAAAATAAAGCACAAACAGTTTACAGAGAATCAAACATTTGAGTCAAAAATATGGTCAAAATCAGTTATATAAGAATGTTAGAGAGACAAAGCAGAAATGCATACACATGATATATGCATATCAATATTTTTCCAGACTAAAAAATATATTTACATATTTTCAAGAAGAGTTAAGTCCAGCAGTATTGATTGTAGAATTTAATAAGTATCCACAATGGTGGAAGACTTAGGTGTATGTGGAGGGACTGAAAAGGTATATAGTATGGTTGTGGGGAGCTTAAGTAGGGGCTTTACAAGGACATATTTTGGAGTTGAAGTTTGAGTTTTTCTTTAAAGTGGGATGCTTGAATGATGAAACAAATGTCTCTTGGGAGTTTGTTCCAGTCTTGGGTGACAGAGTTTTTATATAGGAGTTTGCCAGCTATATTTTTGGGTTGGTAGATTTGTAGTAGTTGGTGATTAGAGGTAAGGAGCGTCCATGGAGGGAATGTAGATAGAGATGAAAGAAGAGAGAGCAGGGCAGGATGAAGGTTTATAAAGAATGAAGTGTAGCATTTGAAGATATGACAGCAGTAGAAGATGGTGGAATTCTAACCAGTGGAAAGTATTTAGGGCAAGGCAATGATGTGCATTGTATGGAGAGTTTGTGATAAATCTAGCTATCGTGTGGTAAATTTGTTAGAGTTTGTTTAAAGTAGAAGTTTGGATGTTAGTGAGTACTGGGGCAGCATATAGAAGTGAGGGGAGAACAGCAGCTTGTACAAGGGAGAGTCTGGCATTTGTTGTTAGAAATTTTTGTTGCGATACAGCAAACCAAGTTTCTGGTGAGTCTTTTTTTATGCTTTGGAGGATGTGGAAGTTGAATTTGAGATTCATCATCTATGATGACCCCAAGGAGTTTAGTGTGAGCTTCAGGTTGGATAACAGTGTTATTAGAGGAAGTAATTGTAAAGGCGGATTTGAGGTGAGAGAGAGAGAGATCAGGGGAAAAATAAATGAAATTACTGCCCTAGCCTCCCTCTTTCTCTCCTCTTTCCTGTATCCTCCCTTACCTGTAGCCTGCGAGCATCCCTATCTTTGGAGTTGTTTATACTGGCTTTAAGCCAAGTTTCAGTGCAGTGAGAATGTCATTCTTATGTTGGGTAATCAAGGGATGTAGTTCGTCAGTTGTATTTGCTATGATACTAACATTTATTGCAGCAAAACTTAGATCCCCATGGCTGAGAAATGGCTGTTGTTAAGTTAGAGAAGTATGTGGCATAGAATTATATTTGTGTTCATTGCAACAGGTGGGGCCAGGATTAGGGTGTATATCCCCACCTAGAAGGATTTTAGTATACTGGGGGAATTATGAATACTTGTTTTTTGGAGAGGATTCTTGCACCTAATTTTGTTCTGGTTTGAGCTGAAGTGCAGTTAATCAGTCTATATTTGGAATAATGGTGATTGCCAATATTAAATAGGATTAGTGCAATGTGTTGAGACTGTAAAGAGGAAGTATAGATATGTGGTTGGGACAGAGATGGAGAGATGTTGAGAGATATTATTGAGTCACGGTAGGATGACAAATGGCACAGTAGAAGAAGAAGATCAGAGGATAAGCTGATGATTAGCATCATTAAGTCCAGACATCTGAATCTTATAGATGTCATGTAGTGGGGAAGTAGCAATGAAGAAAGTAACACGTTGCAGGGCACTAGGTAACAGGTAAGGAGACAAGTAGTTTCCATAAAAGAAGACTTAGGATGTCCTGGTATTTTCTCAGAATGTAAGGAATAGAGGGCTATGAAAGGCTAGTGCATAGTGATGTAGTCAAAATAAGAAGAAATGAGGATTTATTTAGGAAAAGTATAGGATACAATGTTGAACAGAGAGGTACTTTTAGGGAGGGTTGTAATTATAAATGGATGTAATGCAAAGCAGTATGGGAGGAAAAAAGATAGTTGGAAATGGGACTAAAAATTAAATGAACATACAGACATAGGAAACAAGAAGCAGAAGTGTATGTATAGAAGTAATAAGGTAATTTGGGGAGGGTTTTATAGCAGGCTTCCCATTCTCTGGTCAAAGTATATGTGAGAGAAGTCAGTTTATTGCCAGAACAAAGCAATTAAAGTACAGTTTTGTACCTACCATAAATGTAGATGTTCGAGTGTATACCCTGCTGCAGTCATCACACTTGGGGTTTTCCTGCCGTCAGGCGGTCCCGCAGTCAGCCCGAATTCCAAAGTCTTGGTCCGGCGTCAGTTCCTGTCACTTCTTCCCTGACGTCAGTGCGCCAGGGGTATATCAGAGGCATCCGACGCCATTTTCTTCAGTTTTTCTTGCCCCAGATGTCAGGTGCCGCTAATAGGTAGGCAAAAAATATAAATATATATATATATATATATATATACACATAGCTATATGGAAAAATAAAACAAAACCCTTAGGCACAAGCAAATACACCACAGAGGTAGTATAGAATAGAGTGGTAGAGATAAGTTCAGCTAGTTCAGAGGGGATGGAGGGAGGGTAACCTGGACTGCAGCAGGGTATACACTCGAACATCTACATTTATGGTAGGTACAAAACTGTACTATGTTCATCGTGTTACCCTACTGCAGTCATCACACTTGGGTAGAATCCCAAAGCTAAGGATGTGAGGTGGAGTCAAACAGGGTTAGAGGAGGCTAAAAGGCCATGCAAAACTGCAGTGGCGAAGCCAGCTCTAGTCTTAGAGTAAAGTGGTAAGTGGTAATGTTTGGTGAAGGTGTGTACTGAACTCCAAGTTGCAGCTTCCAGAATATCCTTGGTTGGCACCCCCCTGAGGAAGGCTGTAGATGTAGCTGCTGCCCTGGTAGAGTGGGGCCTTATGGTAGCAGGAACTGGTTTTCCATGGTGGGTGTAGCAAAAACGTATGCAATGTCCTATCCATTTGAAAATGGTTTGTTTTGAGATAGCCTTTCCTTGTGATGCTGTAGCATAGGATACAAAAAGCTGGTCAGATTTTCTGAAAACCTTAGTTTTATCCAAGTAGTAACATAGCTGCCTGTGAATGTCCAAGGAATGCAGGAGTCTTTCTCCTTTGTTCTGTGGATTTGGAAAGAAGGTGGGTAAATGGATGGTTTGATTTAGAGCCACACTGGATACCACCTTAGGCATAAAGGAGGGGTTAGTTCGTAGAGAAACTCTGTCTTGATGAAAAATGAGGAAAGGCTCCACTGCCATTAGTGCCTGAAGCTCTGAGACTCTTCTAGCTGAAGTAATTGCTAGCAGCAGGGCAGTCTTCCATGATATAAACTTTAAGTCAGCTGAGAAAGCTGGCTCAAAAGGAGGTAGCGTGAGTTTTTCCAGAACAAAGTTGAGGTCCCAAGTAGGTGTTGGTGCTCTCCTGGGAGGCCTAATGTTTTGGCCCCTCTGAGAAACTGCCTTAGGAGTGGATGTGAAAATAAGGGAGGATCCGTGTTGTAGTGAGCAGAAATAGCTGAGGCGTGGATTTTAATAGATGAAAAAGAAAGCCCTTTGTGTAACATCTCAGTTAGATATTGCAGAATCTGAGGTATGTCAGGCTGAAGGGTATTTTGGCCTTTAGCTTGGTTCCAGGCGCAAAACCTTTTCCATTTGTCTGAGTAGGTTTTCCTGGTGCTGGGCCTTCTGGCCTCCAGAATAACATCCATAACAGCTTGTGAGAGAGGAGCTGGCTGGTTGCTTAGGTGATTTGCCATGCAGCCAAGTTTAAGGTTTTGAGCTGGCTGTGTAGAATCTGATTGTCTGGCTGTGTGAGCAGGTGGGTAATTTGTGGTAGAATCCATGGTGGGCCCTGGGCCATATTCCTTAATAGTGGGTACCAGTGCTGGCGTGGCCAGTCTGGGGCAATGAGTATCATTCGGGGTCTCTCCATCCTGACTTTCAGTAGCACCTTTGTGAGAAGGGGTAATGGAGGAAAGGCATATACTGCTAGCATTTTCCAACTGAATGAGAGTGCGTCCACTTTCCAAGATTGATGGTGAAACGTCCTTGTGCAAAATTTTGTTAGCTGATAGTTTTGAGGGCTGGCAAACAGGTCTATGTCTGGGAGTCCCCATTTTTGAGCTATCATTGTGAATACTTGTGGATCCAGTTTCCACTCGTGGGGATCCATGATGTTTCTGCTTAGGTCGTCTGCCAATGTTTTCTTTTTTCCTGGCAGGAATTGAGCTTGTAATTGAACTTGGTAAGCCAGTGCTGTGTTCCACAAGGTCATTGCTTGCCTGCATAGAGGGTAGGAGTGTGTACCCCCTTGTTTGTTTATGTACCACATTACTGTGGTGTTGTCTGTCCTTATGATAAGCTGTCCTGGATGTAAGAGGTCCTTGAAGGCTGTCAGAGCATTTTGTACAGCTAGCATTTCTTTTTGATTGATGTGCAGATTCCTTTGATCTGCTGTCCATATGCCTTGAACGCACCGTCCTGCCATGTGTGCCCCCCAGGCATAGTCCAATGCATCTGTTGTCATAGTTTGCCTGGCTGGGGATAGGGTGAAAGGCTGACCCTTGTTGAGGTGACATGCCTGTGACCACCATAGAAACTCCTGTTGAAGGCAGGGAATGAGAGTTATCATTGTTTCCAAGCTGTGGCTATGTTGAGTCCATACGCTTTTTAGGTACCATTGTAATTTCCTCATATGCAGTTTTGCAAATGGTATTAGTAGTATGCAAGATGCCATGAAGCCCAAGGCCTGCAGAATTTTTCTTGCAGGGAGTTGGGTCTTTGTTGCCATTGTTCTGAAGTACTGAGTTAATTGTAGTTGTTTGTCTGGCGTCAGATAAGCCATCTGGGCCGTTGCATTCAAGCTGGCACCCAGGAATGTCATATTTTGTGAGGACACTAGTTTTGATTTATTTTCGTTTACTGTGTACCCTAGGCAACTTAGTAGATGTTTTACAAAAGCCAGGTGTTGTAAGAGAATGTCCTTGCTTTCTGCTTGGATGAGACAGTCGTCCAGGTATGGGTATATTTGAATTCCTCTTTGTCTGCAGTATGCAATTACTGGTGCCAGACATTTTGTGAAGACCCTGGGCGCAGCAGATAAGCCAAAGGGCAGTGCAGAGAATTGGTAATGGGTTGAACCTGCAATGAAATGGAGGTATCTTCTGCAATTTTGTCTGATAGGGACATGCAGGTATGCCTCCTTGAGGTCCAACGTTACTAGCCAAGCTTTCTTGCCCAACATGGGAAGAAGCTGCTGTAGTGTTAGCATCTTGAATTTGGGTACTTGCAAGAAGGTGTTTAAAATTGAAAGGTCCAGAATGGGTCTCCAAGCATTGTCCTTTCTGGGGACCAGAAAGAGCCTTGAGTAAAATCCTTGGCCTAGTTCCTGTGTAGGTACCAGTTGAATGGCTCTCATATCCATGAGAGCTGTAATTTGGTTTTGTGCCTCTGCCCATTGATTTTGTGGCAGGTTTGGCATTCCTTTTATCCTTGGCAAGGTGTGGAAATGGAATCTGTATCCGTGTGAGGTAATGTCTAGGACCCATTTGTCCTTTGTGACGATGCACCAGTTGTCTGCAAAAAGTGCTAATTTTCCTCCCAAGGGAGCTGCCAAGAGAGTTTTGCTTGGCAGTTTGAGTTTTAAGTCATTGTGTTTGCCTTCTAGTAGTTTGGGACCTGTCTTCTCCTCCCTTCTGTGTTGTAGTGCCCCATTGGCGAGGTTTGTAAGGGATTTGTGCTTGTCCTCTGCCCCTTGGGCGCCTGTATTTACCCCTCTGTGGTCTATCAGAAGCTGGAAAGGACCAATTTTTTGTTGGCCAATTTCTGCTGAAGCGTGGGGGCTGTACCTGTAAGAAATCTTTGACCGTCTGCATAGATTTTGCCTTATCCTCCATTTTCTTTAAAACCTCCACTGCTTTAACCCCAAATAAGACATCCTGCTGTAAGGGTGCATCCAGTAACTTTGCTTTAACATCATCAGGCAGAGATTGTTCCTTTAACCAAGTATGCCTACATATAACAGACCCAGTAAAAGCTGCTCTAGAGGAAGCTTCCAAGGCATCAAAACCACATTGTAAAGTATGTTTGCCCACCTGTTCAGCTGCATGCAACAGATCTTGCATTTCCTTGAATTCAGACTGTTGAGGGTGCGTGCCCATCTTTTGTTTTATTTGAGACATTAGGAATTGCTGGTATTTAAGCATGTGAAATTGACAATTTAGTGCTCTCGTAGCTAGAGTAGTTGAGGTGTAAACCTTCTTCCCCCACCTATCTAGTGCTCTGGAGTCCCTTTCTGAGGGTACAAGATTTTTAGCCATAGAAGCTTTAGCCCCTTTGGGACCCTGGGAGATTGTCTCTGGATCAGCAACAGGGCTTTTGTAAAGGAATTTGTGTGAGTCAGGCACTCTATAGTATCTATCTGGTTTGGCTGGAGCAGGAGGCAGAGAATCTGGATTTAGACTAGATTCTAAGAAAACATCATCCACAATGTCCAAAACTGGGGGGATAGCAAGTGGTCTGTGCTGGGGGAGTAAAAGCCTTTTCTTTGAGTCGGAGTAGTCCTGACCTTCCGAGTGGAAATGTTCCATCATGGTATGTAAGGTTTCCCCAAAGGAATAATCTTCAGGGGGAGAAGCTGAGGGAATGGAGTCTTCAGCATCAGAATCTTCATAAGGGGGAAAGGAGTAATCCTGTTCCTCAGAGGAGCCTGAGGAAACAGACACTTGATCAGAGGAGGCATAATCCTCCTCTTGTCTAGGCCTTTTGTCGGGGGGGGGGGGTTTGGGAACCCCTGATCAAAGAAATCAAATCTTCAGCCATTTTAAGCATCTGTTTCTTAGGCATAGGGCCTTGACCTGGAGACTGAAGTGTAGGCTTTTTTTGGTTTTAGAGGAGTCTTAAGCTTAGCATAAGATTTTATGGTGAGAGTAGTCGGTCTGAAGACACCTTCAGAAACCGAAGGTGTTTCTACAGCACCGGCTTCCTCTACTGCAATATTGTCGGTAGGGCCTAAAGAAAATGGCTGCATCAGCCTGGAACTCTCTGCTGGGGAATCCAAAGTGGTCTGGGGATCCAATTCAGCGGTAGCCAGGGGCTGCGTAGGCGCCTCACTGAAAACCGGAGAACCGGCGACCGGCCCAGCCGAGGCCTCGGAGTCTGGCTTGGATCTAGGCTGCCTGTCTTTATCCTTGCGTTTTTTATGCACGCCGGTAGTCGGTTGCTCCGACGGCATAGTGTAATTAAATTTTCTACCGAAGTAGTGTCGTTCGAAATCAAAGCGTCGCTTTATAGTTCGCTTATTGAACCTAGCACAAAACTGACAACCAGTGACGTTGTGGTCTGGGCCTAGGCAAGGTATACAAAAAGAATGAAAATCCTTATGAGGTATTTGCTTCCCACAAGAAATGCAATTATTAACTTTTTCTGACATCGGACTGAGGCAAGAAAAGGTTCCCCAATGGGGTACTTAGCTTTCAAGACTTCGGACTGAAACTCGATTCGAAAATCTCAGGTGACGGCCGACCGGCACTTGCGAACTGCTTCTGCTTCGGGCACCGCGTGGCAAGAAAGACTGAAGAAAATGGCGTCAGATGCCTCTGATATACCCCTGGCACTCTGACGTCAGGGAAGAAGCGACAGCAACCGACGCCGGACCAAGTCTTTGGAATTCGGGCCGACTGCGGGACCGCCTGACGGCAGGATAATCCCAAGTGTGATGAATGCAGCAGGGTAACACGATGAACATCAAAGAGATACAAAGATAAACAACTTTTCTGTCATTTCCTGAAACTAATAACTGGCATATGCAGTATATACTGCTGGCCACGAAAAATGTCACAGTGGCCAACTTAATAAGAGGTCCTTAGAGTGCACAGGCTATTTCACAAAGACCTTCAGTCACAGAGCAGACATGTATTTAACTGATTAATTCACAGCAAGCTTCTTCATGTAAAATGTACTTACTTTATACAGTGACAAAATTCTCAGTAAAATTGTAGGAGTAAAGCCTTGTGGCAGAGCTGTATTGAGCAAATTATCAGAAGATGGCACTACCCTGATGAGCTCAATATAAAACAATCACTTGGGAAACATCCATGGGATTAACCAGTATGTCATGACAGTGTTTCCATTGCCATATATATATATATATATATATATATATATATATATATATATATATATATATATATATATAAGTCAGCAGTAACTCACATTACATACATATGATTTAAAGGGAAACATGCTCAGTGTATATAAAGCTTATCCGATCTGAATGAAATTTGTTACAAATATAACACACTAGCAAAGTATTTTCACTGGTCTACACAGTCTTAGATCAAATAGAAATGTAATAAAATATGACACATACCTGCTCTATTATGGAAGATAGTGACAGAGTTAAGAGGAGATAACAATAAAGGGATACTTGCCAATACATTCTACTACAGTGAACATCCCACCCTCTGGTCAAATTGTAACTGAGAGCAATCAGTTTATAGTCAGTTCAAAGCAATTATCAAAGAGATGAAAGTAGCTATATGCAGTGCAGTCTACTGGTCAAGAAAAGGGGACAGTGGTTAACTTAGTAAGAGGCCCTTAGAGTGCACGGACTATGTCATAGAGACCTTCATTTATAGACCAGGCATGTACTTAACTGATTAAAGTTAATACACAGCAAGGTTCTTCGTGATAAATGTGTTTAGATTACACAATGACAACATTCTCAGTAAACTTGTAGGTTTAGGGCCTTATGTCAGAATTCCTGCAGTGTTGATGTCAGACATAGTGATCACAGGCTGTGCTCTGTGAAGGAAGATAGTGACTGAGCATCACTGTATTTCAATCTTTGTTATCAAGATTCATGTCCATGAACTGCAGCACTGAACATTAGAATACATAACATAGTAAGCAAGCTGCCTAGTTGAACTGTTCCATTCAGTAAAATATAAATAAAATCAAATGATATCTAGAATCTGTTTTTGGTTGATTCACAAAAGCAATTTCTCTTGAAGATACACAACGTATCAGTGTTTGCTCACAAAGCTTTCATAATACCTTTTTATCACTTAATGAGCTTACAGTTCTACTGTATAACGCAGAACATGGTTTACCTTTGCAGGGGCTCAATAGGGTGTCTATGAATATATGGTTGGCAAACTGCAAATGCTAAATGACTTGAACATCTCAGGAAAGACTTCTGTGGCTCTTGCATTTGATTCAATGTACTTTAATTTGTATGAAATTTGATAGGTGGTTGTTTGAATCCAGTAGTTACTCATTTAGGCGGGTGATTTTGGTGCATTGTTAAGGTCCTCACTTCACAAGCACAGTGTACAAGGGTATAGTCTGACCTCTGATTACTGGTTAAGCTTAAAATCTCCCTTCCGGGCAATTAGCCTAGTATTCACCTATGAACCTATAAAGTAATAATACAAAATCTTTTTCAAACTACTGACCACTCTTAACACAAGAACCTCTCAAAGTTATGGAGGTGAACCTTGAGTCACTAATATTAGAGCAGATACGTTGTGTAACATCTTGTCTGTTCATGCATTCATCGTACAACTCTGCCATCTAGTACAGGAAATACGAAAACAATGCCTGTCTGCAGGGTAATCTAAAGAACACAATAATTCTCTGTGACAAACTTGTGAGTAAAAGATGTCGATCTTTTACACCGATCCATGAAGACTCATATAATAGTCCGTGTTAACTGATTCCTGTAATATTTCATGAAGATAATTCAATCAATTTATGAAATTACACTGACAGCAAAAGCTGAAGTCTGGCCAGCATAAAAACAATTAGAATCAAACCACTTAACAATTTACATTCTTCTTAAAAGCTCTAATTGCCCAATCTAGTGTAGATATTCTCTTTCTTAGTTAATCATGTAACCAACCAACCAAACAATTAACAGTTACTTACAGTAATTGTATATGTTCCCCTGCTAGAACTCACATTTATTTTTTCATTTGGAATATATGTTTCATAATGTTGCTTAAATATATATATATGCATACACACACACACACACACACACACACACACACACACACACACACACACACACACACACACGTTCTTAGCAATTCTCTATTGTTTAGCTGGGCTTTTTCACATGGACTGTTTATATTGTCATAGTTAAAGTCAATGGGTTCTTGTTATTTGTTTCTTATCTGTTATTTGGTGGAGTCATTGCTTAACTTAAAAACATATTCAATTACTAAAATGTCTGTCTATAAGCATAAAATAGAATACAGCATTAGTAATTTTATTAATTAATTGTATTAAACAGTCAGGAATAAAGTCCTAATCTTTTCCTTTTCACATTGCTTATCCCCTACAGCTAAACTTTAACAATCTGCGCTAAAGTCTAGTTAAAATTACAGGCTTTTTAGTTTCTTTGTGATGTCACTGATTCCAGCACTTGACACATTTTTCTTTTCCCTTCATTTCTGTTGCCGAGTATCAGCTGTTTGAATGGTGTGCAGCAACAAGCTTGGCACTGCATTACAGTACCATTGTAGTGATTTTGTACAGTATTAGTAAAGCAGATCTTTTTTACTTTTTCATGAAGCACGATACATTGTTATCAGCTTTAATCCTGCAGTACTCACAGCCTATTAGTGCATTTGTGTTTATCAGTAATTGCCCTCTGAAGAAGTACTTACTTGTTTTCAGTAGGCATCTACTTTATGAACTTCTCGATTTATAAAATGTAGATAAATTAATTCAAAGTACCATTAGAGCAGCTGGAGCCGTGTATAAGCTAGTACCAAATGTCTCTTTATACATTTATTTTTATCATTGTCAACATACCTCATGAAGCACAATGCAATCTAATCAGCTCAAGCATTCGAACATATGATGCTACCAGTTGGGACTGTGCTGACACATAATTGCACATTACAGAGATACCAGTGCCAGCTGTTACTTTATGATATGACTTTTTATTTGTTTGAATCACATGAGTTAAGAGAATTCTTAAAACGGTGTTGTCTTCAATAACATCTGCAAGGCATTAATTCACATCAGAACTTTTCAGAAGGATAAATTTGAGTATATTACATACAATGATTTTATAATCATTAGATGCACACCTGCATTAATATTTTATAGCATATATATCTTTCTAACTTGTGTCCACTAAATACTGTAAAAGGGGTTTGCCCTTTTGAGCCCATTAAGTGAAGTAGATAGGTAACAGCAGAATTAATGAATGAATAAATTAACGACGGCATACTAAATTGCACACTGCTTTGGCATTATCCCTTTCAATTCTGGCCAGTTCATAATAGACTGTAGTGCTGAGCAAATGGAAAATCAGGTGTAAACATAGTTAATACAGATATAGTGTAATAGTTCTTCATATGCTATTATCTGTAATTATCTGAACATCCCATTGAGTTTAAAGAAGAGGTCTGGGTTATACTGAGACAATATAGGCACTCATTTAGATGACAGTAGAAAAAAGATTTTCTATAATATCATTCTCACTCTACTCAGATTTTGATATTTTGGAAAGAATCTTTTAAATTTTCCTATGTCCATTTATACTAAAGCCTTAAGGCTTGATCAATTTAGAAAAAGCTGGTATGATGAATAATACAGTGAAATATATGTCTAAACCATACACAACTACGTGTGTGTGTGTGTGTGTGTGTGTGTGTGTGTGTGTGTGTAAACATATATATATATATATATATATATATATATATATATATATATATATCTATACTGCGGTGGTGGTGCTGCGGTAGCGTTGTCACCTCACAGTAAGACGTTGTCCTGTTCGATTCTCACCTAGAGCGTCTTTTGTGTGGAGACATGCGTGAATGGGCGTACCTTCGTTGAAGGTTGTGCGCCAGGGCCGGCAACTCAACACGTAAAAATCTACTGCCAATCATTAGCAGACTGGAGTTCCACTGTGGCCACCCCTAACCGGGAAAAGCCGAAAGACACAACAACACACATATATATATATATATATATATATATATATATATATATATAGGTTTACCATCAGAAGGTCGAACCTGACCCTATCGAATGATGGGATCATCGACCCACTTCCGCGAAACTGACAATGTCGAATTCCAACATTGTCGAAATACAATTCACTGTAAACCTCGGAACGGGCTTTAACATGGGTCGAGATGGGGGCGAGATTCATACTTCAACAATGTCAGCTTCGACAATATATATATATATATATATATATATATATATATATATATATATATAATATATGTATATAGACAGCGAGACACACACACACAAACACACACACACACACACACACACACACACACACACACACACACACACACACACACACACACACACATATATATATATATGGATGTCAGGCAGCTGATGAAACAGGTAAATGCAGGCAGCCATGAGATCATTGCAAAAATGGCAAATTAGCAAATATTGACATGTTCTGGGCATGCTCTTGAGACTACCCTGGAAAGGACTAAGCCAGTGGCAAGTGTCCTTACAGGTTGGAACACTCCACTGCACACCACCCCCCCATGTAGCGGTTTCCACCCAACCACACCCCTGCTAATTATATAGACTAACTCTGAGATTGCACATTACCTTGGGAAAAGGGAATATTCCCCTACTTCAGAATTGTCAGTCTTGCACACGTCACCATCTGTGTCGACCAAATGGCGTCGACCAAACAGGTGTCACTTTCTGTCCATTTGATCAGTTGTCCTACCCCCCCCTCTCTCTCTCTCTATATATATATATATATATATATATATATATATATATATATATATAAAGTCCACTTCTGAATCTTGAAATACTGAAATGCCGAATTTCAGTCTATCAAGACCAGAATGTCTTAAGTCCACATTAATGAAAATCCATAATACTGAAACATCTAAACATCGCAAATACGATATAGAACTAACAGTCCAACCAAAAAAAAGAAATTAAGAAACACAGAGCCCCACACCTCCACTACTTATGTATACCAAATCTGAGGTCGAACTAACACAAAAAAAAAACACAAACCTACTTCTACATGCCTACCCCAACCTACTACTAACTCCCCCCCCCCAAAATAAAAATTAACAAATTCCTACCCAAAACCCTGAAAAAGTAAACACCTACCTGAATCTCTGCAAACAGGTAAGCATTGGCCACCACGTATAAATCCCAGACCAAACTACAATTTAAAGAGACAGTAAACTATAAAGCATGCACGACACCACAACTATTGCGGACTCGATAACCTCATTTTTTAAAGTGCAATTCTTAATAACTGCACTTTCGACATTCTAGTTTCAAAATACTGAAATCCAGCAATTTAGTATTTTGAGATTCAGAAGAGGACCCATACACATATACATAGATAGATTGACAGATAGAGAGATAGATAGATAGATAAATAGATAGATAGATAGATAGACATATAGATAGATAATGTATATATATATATATATATATATATATATATATATATATATATATATATATATATATATATATATATATATCTATGCATAATTATCATGACTTCACAAATTAAGATCCTGTCAATATCCACTTCAGCAAAAACAAAACATTGCCATCCAGTCTGTCAAAGATCCACAATTCTGAAACACATCCAATTACAAAAGCAAACCTAATTGGTTTCCTGTTGCAATTAGTGCACTACATTGTTGTCTGGCATGCCAGAATCAAACATAGATATGCATCATAAGGCACCATACCTTTTGCAAACAGTGCACCAAAAAATATTCACACATAGCCCTACACTCACAAACAAGCTAAGCACATCTCCATCATTTTACATGTTGGGATTCACTCCCCATAGCCTGTATGATAGGACTCTGCCCCCATACCCTTCGATGTTGGGATTCATTCCCCATAGCCTCTATGATAGGACTCTGCCCCCACACCTCTGCATGTTGGGATTCACTCCCCACAGGCTGTGTGATAGCACTATGTCCCCAAACTTTTACATATTGGGTTTCAATCCACATAGCCTAAGATAAGACTCCGGTCTGCAACTTTAAATGTTGGGATTCACTACCCATAGACTGTATCATAGGACTCTGCTCCCACACCTTTACATGTTGGGATTCACTACCCATAGCCTGATGATAGGACTCCACCAACATATCTTTACATGATGGGATTCACTCCACATAGCCTGTATGATAGGACTCCGCCCCCACACTTTCACATGTTGGGATTCACTCCCAATAGCCTGTATGATAGAACTCCACCTCTATACCTTTACTTGTTGGGATTCACTCCCCATAGGCTGTGTGATAGCACTATGTCCCCAAACTTTTACATATTGGGTTTCAATCCACATAGCCTGTAAGATAAGACTCCAGCCTGCACCTTTACATGTTGGGATTCACTCCCCATAGACTGTATCATAGGACTCTGCCCCCACACCTTTACATGCTGGGATTCACTCATAGCCTGTATGATAGGACTCTGTCCCCACACCTTTACATGTTGGGATTCACTCCCCATAGCCTGTACGATAGGACTCCATCCCATACCTTTACATGTTGGGATTCACTCCCCACTGCCTGTATGATAGGACCCCACCCTTATACCTTTACATGTTGGGATTCAGTCCCCATAGTCTGTATGATAGGACTCTGCGCTTACACCCTATTACTTCTCTATACTAACTCCATAATTACACAACTGCAGATAAAGTCAAATACTCTGTAATAGGCTAACGTTGACTGTATATGAACAGCTACAGCAGTAAACATTGAAGAAACCTCTCCATCCTATTGATAAAATGTAAATTTGAGCAGTTCAGTTCTGGCCATTGATACATTAATAATATTTTACTATAAGATTATATCCATTTTATAACGAGTGCTGTATATTTCATGTGAGAGAGCCAACACTTTGAATCATTTCTGAGTAAAAAAAAAGCACATTTCAAAACTTGCTGTTGTACCTTTAATTTGTTCCCGTTACTTTTCTGTAGTATAAGAGTGAGTCTTCATAAATCTAGACTTGAAACATGGCAGTAAAGGAATAAAACACATAAAGCACATAAAATGTCATGCAGCAAAGCATCACTCTTTCTCTGACAAATGAAGTTTGGCACAAACTAAGTTGTTCAGGGACATCTTCATGGGGGGGGAGTTAGGATAATATTAAGGGGAATTAAGTGGGTTGGGGAGGTGAAAGGGTTAAGTGGAGGCAGGGATGGTTGGGAGGAAGTGAGATAATGATGGGGAGGGGCTTAAGAGGTTTAGGCTAGTGTAGTTGGGTTAAGCAGTCACATTCTGGCGTGAACTTGCTAAGGCAGGGTACGCCCATGACGACCTATAGGTATACCAGGAGGAAAGGTAGGCCTCTGGGCACTGGTTGGTGGCAGGTAGGCTGGGGTATGTAATTATGAATGATTTTGCGATCGGTGGCCTGGGTAGCTAGTCAGGTTTCTGATTTGCGTCTTTCAGCCAGTTATTGAATTATGTTAGTTTATCAGGACAGTCTCTTTTTCATGGGGTGAGGTTTGGCTTTAGCATTCCTTGGTGGTGAGGGTGTTGCTACGGAATTCTGGCAGTCAGGGTGTCTGGAAGGACCACAAATTCCATTTTGCATAGGTGGTACTTTAGGCTTACAGGAGCTAGCTTTCGTATATATAAAAAAAAAAAAAGAGGAAGGCAAAAGGAAAGCAGCATTGAGGGCATGCCTTACTTTCTTGGTAGTGTGCAGGATGACCAGGGTCTCTGTAGTTCATTCTCTTTATCGTTTTCTTTTTGGGAAGTAGTCATTGAGGTTAGGCAGTGGTTACGGGTTTCGCGGGTTTGACTTCGCTACCTAAACAGTATCCCTCAGTGCATGTGTACTGCATCTATAACCATTGCAAGGGGAGAGCTCATCTGGGAGTTCAATCTGCCGTAACCATCTGCTTACAGAGTCAGTAATTGTAAATAATTATCAACAGATTTCGCAGACCTGTCTCACCTTGGGACAGCTGCATTTCAGCTATGGGTAAGGTGTTAGATGATTGGCTTGTAATTAGGAAGTTAGAAACATAGCCACTGGTCTGCCCTCAAAGCAGTTACAGTAGATGGTTTGCTGTGCTGTGCAGAAATAGCCAGATATTCAAGCCCATGCTTATTGGGATTTAGTTTAGCCTGTCATTTCTGATCAGTAGCTGATTATGGTCGCGTTACTTTTTAGCTCATTACATCGTATAGTCATTGGGCTGAGCCAAGCCATTTGCACAGAATTGGGGACAATTTAACTGTTACTGTAATTCACTTTGCAGGTTAGCCCTGCTTGGTGTTCTTGGCTGACTGTTTCCCTTTGGTGATTTGTAGTCACGGTTCATCCCTGCCGACTGCTGCGGGTGCAGTTGTTTGGTTTGCAGCGTGCCTCTCAAGGGTCCAGTTATGCCTCTAGGATGCCCTGAATTTTATAGAGGATACGAGGGTCTAGCCCAGATATGTCTTTGCGTGGGTTTTGGGCCTGACTGTAGGTTTTGGCTTGGTCGAGGCTGTGCAACCTTTGAGTGGGCTTTGAGTGTGTCCAGACTTGGGGCTGCTGTGTAGTCTTTTGTTGCAACCAGGAGTCCATGAGGAGTGCATGGACTATGTGGACCACATTGCGTCGCTTGAGATGTAGCTTTACATTGAATGTCAACTACTTGCTTGTAGTTGACCGCTAAGTAATTTTATGCCATAGTTGATTGCATTGCTTTGTGCTTTTCTGAAGCGGACTGTTCGGGCATCGGATGGTGGACTGGTCCAGAGTCCTTGTCACCAAGTTTGCATTTGCAGACCAAGTATTCACTTTTTTCAGTGCTGGTGGTAGGTATGTTTGAGCTTTTGGCTGTTACCAAGGACATGTTTGATGAAGCTCTTCATGCCTTGGCTGATGAGAACGTCCTAGCAGTGACAGGAAAAGACTGTTTGTTTGTGTTAAGAATTCCATGTAGTTGTAGTAAATTTGTGCTTTGAATGGAATTTTTCAAAAAAACACCAAAATAAGAGGCAAACAGGTGAAATGAAAAAGAAGATTCCTTTAATCCATACGAAAACTTGCGTTCCGGTACCTCGGCAATTCGCCTTCAGTGGAGCACTAACCATATACGCACATCTTCTTTTTATATTCTCATCAATTGATTCATTAAATAATTATTACATTCATCATTATTCAATTAATGCTTCAAATGCACTTTAAACATACTGCAAATACATTCAAACTCAGTTACCTAACAATATTAAATAAACACTACATACCCACTATTATGTGCTGCTAGATTAAATAGCTATAATACTAATAAATACTAATAAATTCATCTAACTTTAATTTCATAAATGATTTAACATTTTATATTATGTAACATTTTATGTAAAAAAAGCCAACTCATTATTTATCAAATATACATTACAACAAATGAATGCATGAAACATTTAAATACATATAAATGCATTCAAATGTTCAAATTTCATAAATATAACATAAACTATTCCAAAATTACTCTATTTTATACTACAAGTCCACTCTCTAAATTCATTCCTCTAGGATATAGTGTATGGTATCCTAAAATCATTCTATGTTCTAACCTATTTAGTGCAGTCTTAAAATTCCCTGCACAAAAATGAGGCCTAGCCAATACACTAAATAAAAAAAACATCAGTGTTCCCATTGTGTACATTAATAAAATGAGAAGCTACTGGACTTTCCATGTTTCCCCTTCTAATGAACCCTAAATGCTCCATAATGTGCAATTTAACCCTCCTCGTAGTCAGTCCGATATACCATAAAGGCATATTACAATCACATCCTAGAATATACACCACCCCAGATGACAAACAGTCAAATTTCTCAAATGCCAAATATTTTTTGCCATTTATTTTCATTCCATGCATGTTTTTTTACCTTCTTACACACCAAACAGCGCCCATAACAATACATGCCAACATTCACATCAGTAGAATATTCCAATTTTTTGTTCAACAATTCTTTTAAATTGTGATATCTACTCTAAGAAAATGTTATATGTCTAGGAAACAAATGACCTACATTTAGGTCATCACAAACAACATGCCAAAATTCTTTCAGAATTTTTTCCACCTCAACTGAAAAATTAGAAAATCTAGAAACAAAAAATATCTTATCTTGTGCTAATGCAACCAACGACTGGGGATACTTCTCATAATCTCTACCCCTTCCAAAAACTTTAGTTCTACATAACCTATTTCTAATAGCTGAGAGTACAATACTATCATACCCTCTTGATATGAGCCTAGTGAAAATTTCATCACAGACTCCTTCCCATAACTCAGGCTACGAAGTATTCCATGGATTCTTTTAAATTCACCTTCTGGTAATGCCTTAATAAAATGGGGTGGATGCATGCTACTGGCATGTAAAAAAAATATTCACCACTGTAGATTTCCTAAATGGTTTATGCTGTATCAGGTTATCCTTCCCTACATAGAATTCCACATCCAAGAATGAAATATTATGTAATGAACTTTGAGCAATAAACTTTAACCCATGTGTATTTTCATTTAAGTGTGTCAAAAACTGGTCAAACAAAGAGGTTTCACCCTTACAGATAAAAATGAGATCATCAATGTAACGTCTATAAAAGACAACATTGTTCACAAAAAAATCACTCTGAAACATAAATTCTTTTTCAAATTCGCCTATATATATAACAGCATAAGTGGGTGCAAAAGCTGCACCCATAGCCGTTCCTTTAACCTGTAGAAAAAATTCTTTGTTCCACATAAAATAATTATGTGTAAGGCTGAATTCTAATAAACCTAGCAAGAACATAGTATGAGGTCCTTCACCCATCATTTTCTGCATTGCTTCTAAACCCCATCTCTTGTTAATATTGGTGTATAAAGATGAGACATCTACTGTTACCCAATAATAGTCCTGTTTCCATTCAACCCCACATAATGCTTGACATACATCCTGGGTATTCCTTACATGTGAACACACTTTGGGCAAATACTTTTTAAAATGAAAGTCCAAAAATTTGTTCACCCTTTCAACATAGGAGCCTATACCATAAATTATAGGCCTCCCTGGTGGACTAGTCAAACTCTTATGAATTTTGGGAATTATATAGATGTATGGGTGACGAGGTTCCATGACTATTAACTTTTTAATGTCCTTGCTAGTAAAAAAGCCCAGCCTTTCTCCCTTTTCTAATAATTCAATGAGCTCATCAGAATACAGTTTCAAGGGGTTATAGTTCAACTTACCGTATGTGTCTTCTTCCAATAAAGTGTTAACAATAGATTCATATTTCTCAGTGTCCATTACCACCCAATTACCCCCCTTGTCAGATGGTTTAATATAGCAATAACCCACGCCTGGGTGTGGATAATGCTGGATTTACCCACGGTTGGCGTGGTTTGGTCGCCCGAGGGACCAAACAAAGCCAACCGTGGGTAAATACAGCATTACCCACACCCAGAAGTGGGTTATTGCTATTATACCATGACATTATTTAAGAAAAGAAACTATTACTTTTCTTAAATAATGGCATAGTATAATGCCTGTTTACTGCCCTTCCGCAGATGTCTGGCATCCGCGGCAGTTCTGATGTACTGCACGCCTGCGCAGTACATCAGAGCTGTGGGCAAAAGCAATGGAGAAAGCAAGATCTCCGTTGCTTTTTTTTACTGTTTTCACTATGTTAAATGGGTTTAACATAGCGAGACAGTTTTAAAATAAGCAACGGAGATGTCCGTTGCTTATTTTAAAACTGTCTCGCTATGTTAAACCCATTTAACATAGCGAAACAGTAAAAAAAGCAACGGAGATCTTGCTTTCTCCGTTGCTTTTTTTTTAAAACCTGTCTTGCTATGTTAAATGGGTTTAGCATAGCGAGACAGCTTTAAAATAAGCAACGGAGATCTCCGTTGCTTATTTTAAAGCTGTCTCGCTATGTTAAACCCATTTAACATAGCGAGACAGTGTTTTAAAAGTAGAGTTATACTAATGGAAAAAAGTCCGGGCGACCGGACCTTTTTCCATTAGTATAACTCGATTTACAATGTGCACGCTGGCCAATCAGCGTGCACGTTTTGGGGGGTCATGGTATAATAGTTATCTTATCTAATTTTGTCATCCATTCAGATTTCTTCAAATTAAATGTTTTGTTTTTTCTACAAAATTTTTTGTATGCTTTCTCAATACAAGAACATACAACATGTTCAAATGCATTAATAGCCAGCGAACATTTGGGTGGAATAAAAGTGCTATTATTGGAAAAGCACGGAACATCAATGTGACCATACCCCCCCCCCCCCAAAACTATCTACAACACAAGGGTTAATGTCTTCCCAAGAAACACCCTCATCATATCAATCATCCTGTTCATTTAACACCATATCATCATAATCATATATACTCAAGTTCATTAGTTCATCATCTGGTACGCCCTTGTCCTCATCCTGAAGACTTTTTTGACTTTCAGCAAAATAAACTTTTAAATTAAGCTTGCGGACAAATTTTTTAACATCCACTAATAAGTCCGCAAGCAAAGGCAATTTAGTGGGTACAAACTTGGTACCTTTTAACAAAACATTGAGAACATCATCAGACAGACAAAACTCAGAAAGGTTTACTACATTCAAGTTATTATCAATGAAATTAGCAGTGCCAGCAATAACATCAACAGAACCATCAATAACATTTTCAGATGCAATTATGTTATTATTGTCCAAAAAAGTCTTAAAATGAGTCTCACAACAATCATCCGCCAAACGCCTACAATCAGACAGTACCCTCAGTTCCAGTGGACTTGAAAAACTTACTTTTAGTTAATTGACAAAGCGTTCGAAGTATGCATCGTTTTACCCTGATTTCTACCAGACCTAGTCTGTACATTAGGGTAAAACTTACGATTGTTTTGTTCACCTTTCCGACTTTCTGCAACTCCATTTAGGCCTTCCACCGCAATGTTCTCAAAAGAAACACTCTTGCGACTCGCGCCAATTTCAACTGAAGAACATGACGACATCTTCACTTCCTGTTGAACGTTTTTGATACTTCTGAGGAAAGCGACGCCCCCTCTGTTGCCAGTTATAGACTTAATTTCTCTCATAATCCTTAATGTCCCGATTAAGCTTAGATTTCTTCCTAGCCATAACATCTTTTTCCACACCTTCATTAACTTTTCATTAATGTTCTTAAAGCTCATTTGAAAAACTGTAGATGAAGTTCTGCTAGTAAATTCTTGCTGTAAAGAAGTAATTTTTGCATGCAAAATTTCAGTAGTTCTTTGATTCTTTTTAATGATGATTTTTAACCAGTTTAAGCAACACTCTTGTGCCGCCTGTCTCCATTCCAATAACAAGTCATTTTCATCCTCATTAAAACCACCTACTGGCAATTTATCTATGTGCAAACCTCTAGGGGTAATGCTTAGGGCTACATACTTTTCCAGTAATTTTGAATTTTTGTGGTTTAATGGAATTTTGCCAGTTACTTTCCAAATGTAGCTGATTGTAGAAATTTGGATAACCTATAGTTTCATGTGAGGATTTCACTTTGTGGTTGGATTCTAAGTCCAGAGCACTAGTTTTCATTCCGCTGAAGGGGTGGGCGGCTTTTCGCGGGCTTTACTGAAGAGGAGTCAAGGCTGTTGCTGCGCATGTGTTGTGCCGGCTCTATGGTGAAGGGATTTGTGCTGTGAACGAGTGCTAGTAGGTAAAGACTACTACATATTTAAAGGAATTCTTTGTGAGTCTAGTATAAAAAAAAAAACCCTGTTTTGAAACGGCAGCCATTAAGAAACCTAGCAGTCATCATGTATTCTGTTTGCTACCGGTGAAGGCATTTTGCAGTGGGAAAGCTTGGGTATCTGATTCTAGGTTGAGATAACAAAGTGCTATCCTGAGGTTCCCCTGTTGGTGTCGCTGTTTGTTATGAATGCATGTTCCACTGGACCCCAGTCTAGCAGGGCAACTGACGTGGTCCCCGGGGTGAATTTCCTATCTCCCATCCAATCGTTAAGGTTCCTTTGAAGAGGGACAAGAGGCTCTCTGTTTGACATGTATGAGCATTCTATTCCTGAGTCTGGGAAGTCTCTGGGTCAGGAACCTATCCCTCCAGCATGCTTTGTTCATTGTGATGACAAGGCTTAGATCCCTGGAGCATGTGGTTCTGAGGGAGTGGGATTTCTTTAAGTGTGACAAGTTCAACAGCTTTTCTATAGAAGGCATAACATATCTGGGAAGTTTAAACCACTGCAGTTTTAGAAGTGCCAATCATTTTCAATAATTATCAAAACACTCCTTATAGTAGACCTCTGTTCTGTTCCATCCAGGCAGGGCTTCATACAGGCCTATTTCTGTGTGCCTGGTTAATTGCATGGGGAGTCGTAATGGCAGTGGGGGGGGGGTTGGAGACTCTCTGAATGCCTATCAACTGTACAGATTTACAGAATTAGTTAATTTTGTTTCAGGTTTTGGCTGTTGATAACATTGGGGGATTTCTGGCAGCTAAGGTTGAATCCTCAAAGACTTCAGTTAGGAAATAAGGACAGACATTTGACATTCAGATTTAATACCCTTCAGTCAATTCCTGCTAAAGCAGAACCTTCTAGCCTAGCTTCCTAGTGGTGGCTTGCTTTGGTAATATGTTCTGGTGTGCCACTGCATCATTTGGTGGCTGGGGTGCTGTGCAACCCCTTGGCTTGGTGTAAGATGGTAGATGGGATTTCAATTGGTACAGGTGATGCCATGGAAAAGTTCAGTGGTGGGGTGCAGTCAGATATAGGATGCAAATGGGGGAGGACACTGAGGTTTGCATTTGGGGTGGATTATAGTTTTCAGTGGCACAAGGAATTAATCTAGTCCTGGTTGGCGAAGCATTCATTGAGGAAAAAGAAAGTTATAAAGTCATAATCTAGCAGTGTTTCTGGTATTAAACACAAGATCCCAAGTAAGAGCACTAAACTGCGTTATTCAGCAATAACATAGGTTCATTGGTAAATATGTTAAGTGGGTACTGGAATGGTTCCTTTTTTCTTAGCTGACAGCATATTTAATGGAGACCAAATGTTAAGAAGGTGGTCTACTAATATACTTAGGACCAGGGCAATACAGTTGTCCAACAGTACATCTATTGGGATGGCTAGATTACACCAATAAGTTGAAATTCATAGTATATTTAACCTGGTCAGTTCATTATTAGGATCACTACAAATCCCATTTCTATTGGCATTTCAGTTAACTGGTTAGGTTTTAAAGGTGCAAGAGGCTATTCAAGACTAGGCAGGATAAGGTACTACAGCAGAATATTAAGGTGGGGGGAAGTAGACCCTAACAAAAGATGATTATATTTTATGATCAAGGTGTAATTTCGGTCATTATTATATAAAGGCATAAGCTGTTCGCAGGATAACATGTTGTTACAGGCCAAGTATGGGTGTTCAGCCAGATGTAGGTAAACTGCTTTCAACGGGCAGGAAAGAGATGGTGCTTCAAGGGGAATAAGCGGAAGTTTTTGGTATGTGTATATTGGACTTGCAATTTTTTTTTTTTTTTACAGGTTTGGGAAGTGCAGAATGGTGGCAATCAGTGGCCTGAAGGAAGTGAATGTAAAGGTGGGAAGAGTAGTACGGGCTTGGGCCAGTGAGATGAAGGTAGCAGTCTCAAAGAAAGGTGATGGAGGTTCTTGCGGTAGAGTGGTGTGCATTGACAGCACAAGCAGAGGAAGTGCAGACTGTAACATTCAGTGGCCTAAAGCAGTGGAATTGAAAGGTAGTGGTGCTGCTGGGGTTTGAGTTTTGCTTACTGAAGTGGTGAACAAAATGGTAGCTGTCATACTTCAATTGGTACTCAATAAGACACATCAGAGTTAGTGCATTTTGGGTGGTGTGTAGACAAGGGAGGAAACGGTATGTTCAGAGCAGGGTATTGCAGGGTCATGGATTGTTTATGGGGAGTCACTGGGGGGGATGAGTCGCACCAATTCCAGGATCATGGGCAGCTACTAGCTTAATGGCCTTAGGGTGCTTTCAACTTAGCCACGTTCAGGTAGTTAAGGTTCCTTATGTCACATGCAGCACATGTTGCCCTGCCCAGGAAGGACATGGCCATGAATTGTGTGGTCTTTCATGGGATTGAAGTTATTAATAAGGTAGACTTAGATGTCAGATGTTTGTTCCAGTATAAGGGTAGTGGGTAGGATGCCAGGATGACTATGCGTTTGATTCATTATAAACATAATTTCAGTTTATCATTAGGAGATCACTTGGGTGGAAGGATGAGTGGCAGTTGGGCATGATGGTATGTCACTTACAGGGACTTATTTTGGCGGTGGTACATTCCTGCCTGGGTTGGCAGGATAGGATGTCCTTGAAGATGTCTTGGAATGTGGTTATGTATTTTGGATGATTTACCTGTCTTTTTCTTTCTTGCAGATGCAGTCTTGAAATGCTGTGGCTATAATTTGGAATAGGTGAGTATAAGGTGGAGCCTTCTCTACATATTAGAGGATTTAATTTTGTCCTTTTCTTTATATATCACTGAGGTGGCAGATGGGATGTGCAGAGTGGATTTTACATGATGGGCAAAAGGAATGCGGACTCGACAGGCAAGATTGAAGGCTGAGGAATGTGGCAGCTGATGGAGGGGATGAAAAGTTTGGTTTTCCAGCAATGCAGCGGAATATGTACTCACAAGGTAAAGTTTTGTTTGCTTGAAATTGTTGGGGAGTATCAGAATTGAACTTCACATTATATTGTTATCTGGGGTCTTCCTTGCTAGGGGTCGGGTAGTGTTGGTGATTGGGGTTGAGTATTCTTGCTCCAGTGGCAGGTGAGGTTTTGGTAAGCATTAGGTAATTGGCAAGGGCTTGTAATGTCCAGGTAATTATTGCACATCAAATGATGTTTGGCTTGAGCCTTCCCTTTGTGGGAAGTGGATTGAACAATTTTGGGTAGAAAGGAGGGGGAACAGCCTGGTCAGGCTGGTTGGCGGAGAACAGGGATAGGCTTGCCCTCTTCTGTTCCCCCTCTGATGTCTGGATGTTCATTTAAAGGATCTGGGGAAACGAAATGAGTAGTTGGAGGAAGCTTGCTGAATAGATAAGCAAGCTGAGGTAAGGATGGTGTTTATTTAGTGGATGGTAATTCAATGGATGGTGTATGAAGTGAGTTGGGACGCTGCTTCATAGGTAAAGTAAGGGAGCAGAGGTATGGACCCTGCTTGTTGGGCAGGGTGAGTAGGTACGCTACCCTGATTAACATTACAATGAATGGTGTATGAAGTGAGATGGGATGCTGCTTCATAAGTAAAGTGAGTAGAAGTATGGACGCTGCTTACTGGGGCAGGGTGAGTAGGTATGCTGCCGTGATTAACATTAAAAGGATGTTATGCTGTATTCTAGTATCAATTATATCATGAATAGTTGTAATTAATAAAGTTGGTGATCAAAGCTATGTTATGGAAATCTAATAAAGGTCGTCAAATGTCATTTGGTGTGATGTGTTTTATTGAAGGGGACCGGGACAAATACTGCTTTTGCATTTTGCATGCCATACTGCACATTATAAGGAATCTACATATATGCTTGTACAAATTTAGAGAAAAGGGAAAAGTAATAAAACACTGAAACGTACTTCTTTTTATTGCATGCCTCACAACCTTACAGAGGGCATTAAAAGATTGCCCATCAAAATGCACCCGATATAATGTACCAATAACAATGCAAGACTTTGTATCTAACACAACTTCACTAAACATTAAAGAATAAATAATAGTGTTTGCAAAGTTTGTTCAAGTGTAAATAGTAAATGAAATCAGCTTAGAAATGAAGATGTATAAGGCATATAAAAAAGCATTCATCACCTAGATTGTGACAGTTATATAAAGTGAATGAATAATGAATATGCTGTTTATTACATTTGCTGTTATTCATTCTTATTGAGGTCATGTCATATTTCAAGGATTCATAGTTGGTCTTTGATACTCATTAGCACAGTGTGCATAAGGGTTATAAAAAGAGAACTCATGGGTTTTCCAGCCACTTTGCAATCTGCAAAGATGCCTGCATTTGCAGCCAGCTTAATTGTCTTCCATTCTGAGTTGATCATCTTTGTCATATCAAAAACAGGTGCACCCAGTGGTGCTCACCAGCTCAGAAGGCAAACATATAGGCAAAGGCTAATCTGCCTTAACCCATCTGATCTTTACTAATCAGGAAAGCTTGAACAGGTTTAGAGTGGACATGGACATTGTAGGACTTTGGTGAGCTTGTATGGCCTATGGATGGGGGGGGGGGTCCCTCCTATACCTGTGGATATCATGGTATTTATAACCCTCACTGTACTTACCACAGGGACTTTCTAAAGATAAACAGGACACATTGGGTTTCTTGTAGTCTTCTACCGTGTGGATACTTCAACAGTTCCTCTTGACAAATGATGATTGGTACAATTATTTCAAGTGGGAAACCTCATGACCAAGACAGCAGCATGTGTGCCTTTTGCAGGATGCTACATTTTCCTGAAGTGCATGGAGTGACAGATTGCTTCAGGGTGCAATGAATACCCCCTCTGGACCTCAGGATAGTTATAGCAGAACAGGAAGGGTTACCATTTCATCAAATGCCAGATGATATATGATGCATGGTGGTGCATCATTAATGCTGTCAATGCTTATGATTGATCTGATCAAAGCCAATTTGAATTGTTTGTGTGAGTCCTGGGTGCCCTTCAGAATGAATCTGCTTTTGAATGTTGGATGTATACCACCTAATGCATTCTGAACAACATGACTGTGCATTAATTTGGTGCTCAACTGCCAAAGTCACTCACATACAGTGGGAAATGCAGCTCTTTCTATCACTGTTCCCACCACCAGTGATGCTAGCAGTGGTGGTCAGCCAACTGCAGTAACACAGTAACTCCTGTAGTAGACTCATGCATAGGCTGCACAAGCAGAGATGCATCATCTAGTGCACAGCTATGACATTCACTCTGTGAAAGTGCAAAAAATATAAACAGATGATGATGCATGCATTATTACTAGTGGGCTATGGTAAACTGTGCATGGTCAGTTTACACTGTACATCCGACATTTTATACATGTATTTTCATAATTTCAAATTTGTCATAATTTTTAAGGGGTTTGCTGATAAATGACAAAAGCACTAGTCATAGCAACAGGCTTTGATTTAAGTATGGTAAAGGTGCTATGAAATATGGCTAGGTCTGTACTAAGATTTTTCACTGCAATGTCTAAAATAGAGTATGATGAATGTTACTGTGAGCAAATTACTTGCGTTGAAAAAAAACAATCCATTTTTTAATTTTTTTTTTCCTGTGGTATTTTCTTTCTTTTTTTATTTTTTTTTATTTTTTGGGATAGAAGGACAAAAAGCAGCATTGGTCATGCCTGTAAAAGTGACTGCAGGATGAGTGCTAATCCCTATTACTGATACTGAAAATGTAAATTATATTTGGAAGGTGTCATATATAGTGCTCCCTACAAATACTGCAGTTGATGGTACCAAAAGCAATGAACAAATACTGATATGACAGCTAGATTCTGAGCTGCTCTGTGACAGGATCTAGTGATGGCTCGGGTAGATCTTGATATTTACCTAATGGTATAGTGGGACCTAGACCTTGAAACAGATGTTCTGTCATGTGTTGTGGAATTTTGACAGGGCCTAGATGCCTTTTCCTAAGCTGAGTCCACATGAGTGTGATCAGTTCTTGAAATGCCTGTTGTGTTTAACCTAGTCATCAGCCATGCATGTGGGCATTTCCCTGGCGATGTCCTGTGTTAATAATGTCTGTCTGTCTGGTAAGTCTTTATGAGTGTGCACATGGATGATGTCTGTGCAAACATACCAAGCATCAGAATCATTATGGCATTGTCCTGAGCATCCACTATTCCCATATACTAGTGAAATTCTTCATGCATACAATGCAGTACTATAATCAACTCTGACTCTCAGTGGCAGCAGCCTGGGTCTGAACTGTGTCACAGCACATCTGATGCTGGGCAGCCAAGGTCTTGCATGTCCCTGGAGCTAGTTGAGGCATATGTCTTAACCTGGCACCTCTGCATATAGCTGCAGTGGATAGATGTACTACCTCTGAAAGGATAAGCTTCACTGGAAAAGTTCACCCTGACTCTGCTACAGCTTGCTGTGAGGGAAAGGTTATTTATTTATTTATTATTTTTGCTTTCTTGTATTTTGTATTATTTCATTGCCTTCTTTTATTTTGTAAATAGTGGTTTATTTTTCTTGACACTGGGTTTTACTTGTATTCTGCTTTTAACTGCAGGTTTATAGTAGAAATGAGACCATAGTTGTCTCTCTTGTGAGTCACACAGAAATTAGAACATGTCAATTAAGGTTAATCAGCTGTAAAATGAAGGTTGAGCTAGGAACTAAACCTTCTATTTAAGGGGTAAAATAAAATCTTTCAAAGCTTTACTGGAAAAATTCACCCAGTCTCTGCCACAAAATGCTGTGAGGGAAAGGTTAGCTTGTGTTTTTGCTTTCTTGTATTTTGTATAGTTTCACTGCCTTCTTCTAATTTGCATAGTGTGATTTATTTTCTTTAGACTGTGTTTACTTGTGTTCTGCTTTTAATTGCATATTTAAATTAGGAAAGAGACCACAAATGTGTCTCTTGTGAGCACACAGAAATTTTTTCCCCACCTTCCCATCAGGTGGTGTTTTGTTTTTAAACTCAACTGTCTTTCTAGTTGCCTGCCCCTTATATTAATTTGCCTTGTTAATTACCCAAAGTTGTGCTGAACAGGTGTCAGTCTCTCCTTTATGGATCAAGTATTTTTGTACTTTCACAATAAAGTCTGCACACACTCTAGTTTGGTTAATTATGCTTTATTAGTAAATGTGGGAACTGTACATCAGCACTCAGATTGGAGAATGAATGTTCTCCAGCCGGGTATTAATGTAAAAGTAATGCTCCCTGAAAAATGAGCCTGCTGCTTCGCGGCAGGGAGCTCAGACAGAAAAAAAACTAAGAGCTGCCATTATTTTATGCTGTTCCTGTTTAGTGAGTATAAAAAAATTAAATAAAATGCGTGTGTGTGTGTGTGTGTGTGTGTGCGTGTGTGCGTGTGTGCGCGTGTGTGTGTGTGTGTGTGTGTGTGTGTGTGTGTGTGTGTGTGTGTGTGTGTGTGTGTTGTGCGTGTGAGAGACAGAGAGAGAGTGAGGGCAACTGATTTTTCTCCTGACAGAAGCAGCATCAGTTAAGTAAGTTCAGTACGTCTCAACCATACCTCTCAACCTCTTAGCACAAGAAATCTAGACACAAATAACGGGGGAACAAAGGACTGAGAATAGAGAAGGATTTTAAATATTGCTCTTATAAACTTAGAAAGCTGCTAGAGTAGCAGGGTTTCCATTAGCGTGCATTTTCTGAAGCAGACATGTCTGTGTGAGAGAGAGGGGGTGAGATGACTACTGTCAACAGCAGCAATAGAAAGGTTTGCATACCTCTGGACCTTTCAGCTGAAGAAATCTGGCTAAAGCCTAAAATAAAGAGGGAACAAAGGCTCTAAAATAGAAACTGATTTTAATTGTTGCGATTATAAAATTATTAAGTTTGCTTAAGTAAAGGATTTGTGTTAGCATAAATTTTCTGAAGGAAATAAGTCTGAAATGCAAATGTCATTATTTAGTAATCTCAATCTCCAATGACTGCCAAAGAACCAAACAATTTAGGAGTAAGGGACCAAAAATAAATACCTGGTTATTTTTGTAAATGTTATAGTTTTGACGTAAAATGCTTCCTCCAACACCATTAACATATACTACAAGTTTGAAACTTTAGGCGGAGGAACTATTTCACATCAAAAATGTATTAAAAAATGCTAATAAAAACTAAGTAAGTAAAACACAACAAATTTAGAGAGAGACCATTCTCTAAGATCAATAATGCCCAAAAGGGTGTGTGTTAATGTGTGATTAATGCCCACCCAGGGGTGATAGCATTAGGCATTATTGTTTCCTTAAATGTTAACAATATCTCAATACTATCTTCAATAACAATGCTGATAAGCAATAACAGTCTGTAGAAATGCTGGAATACTGGATATCAGCAACAGTGCTGATAAATATATACAAAGTTTCTGCATGTATAATCTAATTCTCCTGAATAATATCATCTGAAACATTATTTTCCTCTTGAATAGTATGGATATTTGACTTGACTTCTGTACTAAGACTCGAGTGTCTATTCTGCAAAGATCTTTTCCATGTAAGTCCAAAACTAATTTACTGACTTCACTGACCGTGTCTGAACTATTTCCTAGTAATAAAAAAACCCTGTAATGTTTTATGCTCTTCTTTAGTCTTGGTTTCCAAGCCATGACTTGCATGTACCTCACAGTGTATTCTTTATCTAGCATTCCATTGCAAGTATACATATATTTCCCTTGACAAAGGAACGTTCTGTAGTTCTACCTGAAAACTGTTATTTCTGCACATCTCATGCATAGCCAGCAAGATTATCATTTCCTTTCTACTGAACTCTTTTTTTACTGAAACTGAATGCATACAAGTGGACACAAGTCTGACTCTATATTTTCAGGCCTATTATTCTACTTTAATATACTATAGTGAATTCAGTTAGAATACCCTCAATGTAACATACTCCAAAACCATCAAATATTGGAGGGCCCATATTCTGCCTTTTAGTAGTCATCTTGGAATTAGTACTTCTGTTTTGCTCCTAGGGAGAGAAGGAGCATAGAGACATTTCCGGGACACTGCTGATCACCGGACAGCCTAATAACTGCTTCATAGGTGCCAGCATGGAATTAGTGCTTCTATTTTTGTGAGGGAAGGAGCAGAGTGCATTAATTCCTGACTATTTCTGGTTGAGCAATGAGTGTCAGTGTCTGACGACCTTGATTGGTCTGGTTTCTAGTCAAGCCATCTACCAGGAAATGGCTACACCAAGCCTATAGATCCCTGTATCATCTGGGACAAGACTGTGGATCAACAAACAGCCTGCGGCCTGCTTCTCATCTTGGGATTGATTCTACTGTTTTGCTTTTGCTAAAAGAAGAAGCAAAGGAAAATTGTATCTGAGCAGAGTGAAGCTGTGATGAGACCAGCAGTAGTAGTAGCCATTCAATAGCCTTTCAGGCAACTCCCCTCTTTTCATCACTCTTGACAAGCTAATTCTTATTTTTCATTAATTACTGCTTTATTTTCTACTAACTTCAGAATAGCTGCCCAAATACATCATCCACAAGTCATCAGATTCTAATTATTAGTTTTCCCTCAACTTTTTGGCAGTGCCCTGCAGAGACACAGACACCTTTTTTCCTGTAAAAGCACCACTGAAATTTCTCCAATACCAAGTTGCACAGAGGCAACTTGTTTGCAGTGACAAGCACTGTCCCCAGAGTTGTAAACCAGATACTCCTGACATTGCTTTATATTCTCACTTCAACTGTCTAATCAATAAAAGAATAGTCTGTTGCCATGGATATAAACTTTCTCACTAGAGGGTGGGTGATTGACGTAATGGTTAAGGTATTTACCTTATGGACACAGGGTACAAGGTTTAATTCTCACATAAGGTAATTGGCTAGGCTTAAAAATGGCCCTAAATGGCAGCTAGCCTTGTACTAATCTATGAACCATCCCTATTACTGGCTTGGTGGATATGGGCATCTTTAGACAATATAGAAATTGTCTTATATTTATTGACAGCCAGTTAATTCTCAAACAAACCAATATGGCATGTGAGGGATGTACCTACACAATGTACCTGGAGGTAAAGCTCTCACATAAAAGCTCTCCTGATGTTGATAAGGTTATTAGTAGTACACACGCTGCACACATCACACACAAATCAAAATGCATACGTAGACCCACATATGCTGAGGAACTTAAATGAAACCCTCCTAAACCCCAAAGACCTCCTACATAAAGAACACATAACAAATACCCTCAGCAGCCCCAAATACACTCTTTAAAAACCAACACCAGCATCAACATATACAGACATATCTCATAGAACCTCTACTTTAAAACCCATAAGGGAAGCTACCACACAATTCCACATTCTGGTCATTGGAGACTCTATTGTGAGACACATTGATTTCCCTCTCACCAAACTGAATAAGGAGAAAGTTACGGTCAGTTGCTTATCAGGGGCTAGGATCCTCCACATTATGCATGCACTCGGGTCATTGGAACACAAGTACCAGTATGACTCAGTCATAGTCCATGTGGGTGCAAATTACTTGAAACATGCCTCCCTAGACTATTTGAAGAGAGACATCATGTAGCTCTTAGAATATGTGTCTCACCATGATACGAGCCTAATATTGAGCTGTATTTTAACTTCTCCAAGCAGGATGCTGCAATACTAACAAAAGATTAATCACTTTAATAGTTGGCTTAGCTTCTGTTATTATTCTAAGGGGGTGTAATTTTTGTCAGCATGGAAGGAGATGGTCAACAGACCCTGCTGACCATGCTGCTTTGCCAGGGATTGTCTGCACTTTCCCCCTGTAGGCTTTTGAATATTTGTTATAACACTGTCCTCCTCCACACTGCCTTTTTTTTTTTGGCAGTGCCAAAGTGAAAGTACTTCTGACATAGTAAATGAAAAGAAAGAAAATCTGAAGGTGTTACTGCTTAATGCTAGGAGTCTAAACAAAAAAAAACTCCACTCACCAGAAGCTTTCTTCACCCTAGAGAATGCTGATGTCTGTGTGGTCACTGAGACATGATTTAAAGCCACTGGATTATAATGCCTTCCACACATTTAGACCAGCTACGACAAATACAGGGACTAAAGGTGGAGTTGTCTTATTTTACATCAAAAATAAATATACCTCAAGGCTTGTCAAACAGTGCAATGCACTTGAGCTTCTCCAAATTCAAATCACCATAAGAAAAATCTAATCCCACTTCCTTGCAAGCTATAGATCCCTCCCCATATTTATTTTTCTTTGTTTACAGAGAAAGCCCAATTAGGTAACACCCATTTTCAGCAAAGGCCCAGGGAGAAAAGCTCCATTTGCTTACATTGCATTATACTAAGTTCCAGTTAAACACAGAAAAATTACATTTCTATTTACATTTATAGACAAACAGTAATTACATTTATACATTCTAAGATTTTACTGAGGTAGAAGTTAATAAAGAGAAAGCCCACTTGCAACTTAATGAATTGTATAGGCAGCAGTTATGTATAAAAATCATTTTGTCATTTCAGTGAAAGGTTGAGTGTATTCTGTTTAAAAAGAGTATTCAGAGAGTATTTTATGGTGAACACAAAGTTTCAGCCTAGAGATGAGCATGTGCAGGACCAGAATTGGTTAAGATGTTTAAACAGTAGTTTAAAACTATTGAAATTGTCAGAGAGTTTTATTTGTATGGGGATACTATTTCAGAGATTAGCAACGTATTGGGAGTAGAGTGAGTTTCCTGTAGCATTATTTGACTTATTTGTAAGTAATACAAATTTGCTACTAAAGGTCAGTAATAAGTTTTGTAGTGCAGGGCATTTTTCTGGATGATGAATGAGTTTGTGTGCTGTAGTCAGTTGTGAATATGTTAGGTAGTTGTGTAGTTCAAGCCAGCTTAATTGTTTTAAGCTATGATAATAGTGGATCTTATGAGGGAGATTGCTGGCAAATTTAGCTGCTTTATTGTAGTAGGAGGCAAGTTTCTTTGAGTATCATTTAAGTTTGTTAGGATACGAGCAGCATACCTTATCAGTGGGAGTGGTAAGCACTAGGTACCCTACCTACCACTAGAGTGGTTTCTGGCCCAGAAATATTAGTTTATTGGCCATTTGGGCAGTTTTTCCATCTCTTTCAACTTTTTCGTTTAAAAGCCAGTGTTTGCACTTGTTTCTCACCTTTCCTGTAACTAGTCTAGTCTAGATGCAGATTTGGTATATCCAGGACTGTTTGTAGGCTTCTGCATCTCCCAAGCCTTTCTGTGCTGGAGAGAAGCATTCTAGCTTATCAGTGGGAGTGGTAAACACTAAGTAGCCTATCTACCACAAGATCCAGGTACAGGTTCTTAGTTTTAGCACTTGAATTTGCTTATTTGTGCTAAGCACTTGTTCAGAACTTGTTAGCACTAAATAAGCTACAAATTACTACAGCACTCAACCTTCCTCTTTACCTAGAGGAAAAAAGTTTTTGTACTTACTTTCCTCACTTGCTTAGAGAAAAACAGCTCTTATACTCACTTTCTTCACTGGTCTAGAGGGAAGTAGTTTTTTATCCAGGCATGTCCAAGTGTCAGCTCCCAGTGTTCTATCCTGTCTATCTGATGAATCTGGGCATCTTGGGACAATGTAGCAATTGTCTCATGTACACAGACAACCCTCTCCTCCTACCACCCAACAACACAACCTGTGAGAGATGCACTTATCTAGCCAAACTGGAGGTAAAGCTCTCTCCAACCAAGACTGAACTTGACAGTAAGAGGAGAAGGTAAACACTTGCACCACACCACACTCATCACATAGTCCCACTAAACCTACACCACCAAAATCCACACACAGAAACACAAAAACATTCGCAGAGGCTCTCAATAATAATCTGCTCAAGCAACAGAGACCTCCAAAGCAGAAACGCAAGCAACCTCCACCCCCCCAACACAACCCAAATGACACATAGCCCACAGACTCAGTGTGCCAATAAACCGCAGCCCATAAGGCAAAACAATGTAACCAACAAACTAGTCATAAGTGACTCTATAGTCAGGCACACTGATGTCCCACTCACCAGGCTAAACAAGGAGAAGGTTACTGTCAGCTGCTTGTCGGGTGCCAGGATCCGCCACATAACCCACGCACTCAGGTCACTCCGCAACATGTACAAATATGACTCTTTCATTGTCCATGTTGGTGTGAATGACCTGAGACGTACCTACCCGGACTACATAAAAAGAGACATGGAAGAGCTCTCTGATGTTGTAGCCCAGGTAGGTATGACCCTAGCCCTGAGTAGCATCCTGCCATCGCCCAGAATGACACCGCAGTACAAAGACAAAATTATTCACTTCAACAATTGGCTAGGCTTCTGGTATCATTCTAAGGGGATCCAGTATATGTCTGCCTGAGATGACATGGTCAACAGACCATGATGCTCTGCCAGAAATGGCCTGCACCTGTCGCCCCTGGGATTCTGGATACTGGCTAAGGGTCTTGCCACCCCTATAGTGCCTTTTTTAGGCAAGGTTCAAATGACAAATTCACCACCGTAACAGGAACAGGCAAGCAAAAACTGAGAGTAATGCTACCCAAAGCTAGAAGTCTAAATCTCAAAATGCACTCACTCGAGGCACTCCTTAAAATGAAGAACATCATTATCTGTGCAGTGACTGAGACCTGGTTCAAGGCTCTAGACAGCACCCCTGCATTACCAGGCTATAACACATACCAAAAATGCAACCAGCAGCAGACCAAGTAGAAATATCCAAAAAAACAACAGCAGGAATCAGATTCACAGTTAACATTTATTAAACTGACTTAGCGCCTCAGTCACAATAGCCTTCAAAGAGTACAAAATTACAAAAAACACATTCCCCTATATATACACCACAAACAATCAATTAATAAGACAAGCAAACAATTAAGAAAACACCTTAAAATTTAAATCAAACTTTTCCAATTTACTTCTCTATTCAACCCTCTTGGTGTTAAAGTGTCGAACTTCAGTATAAAAACAGTTTCTTTATACACTAAAATATTCTTAATTAATCTTTCATCCCCCTTCCTAATAAACACTTCTTCCAAAATTGTAGCTTGTAATAAACTAATGTCAATATGATGTTTTTTCCAAAAAATTAAATGTTACAGGACTTTCCAATCTCTGTTTCTTAATATCTCTTATGTGTTCCTGCAACCTAATTTTGCACTCTTTGAAGGTTTTTGTGGCCGAGGCGCTAAGTCAGTTTAATAAATTTTAACTATAACTCATACCACACTTTTCAGCTCTCTAACCTGGACCAGAACACCAAAGGCAGAGGTGTATCAATATTCATTAAGGATATCCACACCTCCAAACTAGTTGCGCAGCATAATCCATCCGAGGTTATCCAAGTGCAACTAACTCTGGGCAAAACTGCAATCTGAATTGTAGCTTGCTACAGATCCCCCACCATGCCCCAGGATTCCCACTCCTCTTTTCCTGATATACTGGAAAATATTAGGGTTCAACCAAACACCCTAATAATTGGCAATTTCAACTACTCCACAATTAATTGGGAAAACTACTCATGTACCAACTCCTTCACTCAACGCTTTCTGGAATTCATAAATTCCAATGCTCTGGATCAACTTATCCACACCCCCACCAGGGACAACAATATCCTAGACCTAGTCATTACCAACATTAGTGACCGGTGTTCCACACTTGAAGTCAACTTCTCATTGGTCAGATCCGACCATAAGATAATCACCCTAGATATCCGCATTCCGCCCCCACCCACCATTAAGGAAACCACAGTAAAAATTTCTCCAAACCAACTTCATGCTTCTTAAGACAGAAGTGGCGAACTTCATGACACCCATGCAGATAGACAATACAGTTACGACTGCTGAATCCTACACAAATGCACTCTATAAGCACGTACACGAGTGCATGGATCATGATATCCCAAACAGAACAAAGACACTAACCTCCAAAAAAAGGAAGCCAATCTGATGGTTCCCCTGCCATAAACAAACTCTACAACAGAAGGAAGAAACTGTTGCAAAAAAGAATAAAATCTCATGAGGTGAGGAGCTCCCTGGTCAGCCTCAGTAAGAAGCTGAGATTAGGTCCTCCAAAGCTAGCTCCGAAAAAAAAATCGCCACAGATTCTAAGGGCAACCACAAAGCATTCTATAGCTATGTCAAGAATCTCAATGGCAACACCCAGATCTGCTCTGAGTTACAGTACAATGGCATGAAAATTACAGAACCAATTGATATTGCCAACATCCTGGCAAATAGGTTCAGTGGTAACTTTACCCCCCCTCTCACCCCCCACCCCCTAAAAGGCCCATAACTATACAGGAAGAATGCAGAGTCCCTGTGATCACATCTATGCAGGTAAAAGCTGCACTCTGTAAAACCAAAAACACAGCATCCATGGGAACGGACAACATCCAAGGCTGCGTTTTAGATTAACTTCAGAAAGAACTGGCTCCCCACCTAAGCACCATGTTCAATCATAGTCTCATGTCAGGCTTTGTGCCCACTGAATGGCGCACAGCAACAGTTATCACACTCCACAAATGGGGAGCCACCACTGATCCTGGGAACTATCACCCTATTAGCCTGATCTGCAAGGCCATGGAATGTATCATCATGGTACTCATAAACAAAGACATTGCTAACCTCCAAACTATGGACCCCAACCAGTTTGGGTTTGTGAAAGGCGGATCATGCCTTCTGAACCTGATTGCCTTCTTTGAGGCAGTCACCAAAGCCGTAGATGAGGGTAAGGTGGTTCGCACAGCATGTCTTGACCTCGCCAAGGCTTTTGACACCATCCCCCATTCTGGAATTATAGCTAAACTCACTAAACTAGGTATAAATCCCTACGTGACAAGATGGGTTGCCAACTGGCTCACTGACAGAACCCACACTGTAAAAGTTGCAGACTCCAAATCTGACTACAAACCATTGACAAGTGGAGTTCCACAGGGTTCTGTCCTGGGACCTTTCCTGTTTGGTATTTATGTCTCTGAAGTACAGGCTAACACAGAAGGCCTTTGGCTAATGAAGTTTACACATGACTTCAAACTAGGAGCCATAGTTGAGTCCCCAAATGATGTGGACATCCTACAGAAGGACCTCAGTGAGACAGATGCCTGGTGTCAGAGGCATGGCCTCAAGCTCAATGACAAAAAGTGCATTTTCATTCCCTTTGGTAAAAACTCTGTACCCATGAACTACCACATAAACTGCAGTCTACTTAACACTGAATGTATGATAAGAGACCTTGGGGCCCAGGTGGACAGTAGACTCTCCTTTGATAATCACATCACCACAGTAGTCAGGAAATCCTTCTATGTGGCACATCTCATCACAAAAGGGTTCTCATCCAGGAAAAAAGAGGTCATTGTTCCCCTCTACTCGGCACTCATTAGACCCATTATAGAGTACAATGCCCCTTTTGGAATGTACCTCACAAGACATCTGCAGCAGCTGGAAAGGCTACAGAAGTACCTCACAAAGAGGATTACTGGCCTCAAACAGATGCCCTGCACTGACTGTCTCAAAAGCCTCCAGCTTTACTCTGTAACATATTGCCTACCCCAAGATGATCTCTGCCTAACATATAAAGTTATGTCAAACCCAGAACTGTTGGACATGCTACACCTAAAGAAATCCCAATCCCTCCGAGCTACATGATCTAGGGACCTAAATCTTGTCACCACAATAAACAGGACATGCTGGGGTGGGGGATAGATTCCTGCCCCAGAGACTTCCTATACTCTGGAACAAGCCACCCATCTATGTCAAGCAAAGTTCCTCATTAACACTCTTCAAGAAAAATCTTGAGGACTGGATGGGAAATAGGAAATACACCCCGAGGATCACTTCTGTGGCTCTGCTCGACAGGGGCACAGAAAATTAACTTTCTTGAGTGGCATAAACCAGGGAACCATGTTGGCTAGGCTTACTTAGGCCCTTGGACGGATAGCCTAGTACCTACCTATGAACCTATGAACCTGTAAGAGAGATGGCAATAAGAAAGTGTTGACCAGAGTTTTTATTGCAATATCTGTAAGGAATCTATTGATCTTATAAAGGGAGCCTAGTTTCTGGTGAGTAGATGTAATGGTGTGCAATTTTAATGTCTTATATTGATTGTTTAAAGTAGGAATTAAACTAAGTGGGGAAGAATTTGTCATATTTTCTGTTTTTGAAGAGGGAGTGGTGATCTAGCCAGGGAGGAGTAGTTATTTAGTGATGACCAAAAATATTTTTGGGTTGTTTTTATGTTTGTCTTGTAGGTTGGTATAGTATCTTTGCTTATACTGTTTGACATGGAGATTTGCAAGGTTTCCATACCTCTCAACCTCTTACAACAAAAAATCTGGACAAAGCCTAAAATGATGGGGGGATAAATAGGGAGAGATTTTAAATATTGCTCTTACAAACTTAGAAGGTTGATAGAAAAATAGATTTTGCATTAGCGTGAATTTTCTGAAGTATATGGAGTTTTAAACTCAAATGTTTGTCATTATTTAATGACTTCAATCCTCAGCTATTTCCAGAAAAGTATAGATTTTAGGAGGAACACACCAAAAACATGAGGCAAAAATCTGGACATGGTATGAGTAGGTTTCTAAGATGTCTGAATTGCCAGAAGGCATTTTAAGTTCTATTTTTATACTATTTTTTTCCAAACATTTTTCTTTTTTGTCATGATTTCTTTTTTATGTCTTTTGTCAGCCATGGTGTGGGTTTGGACTTTACTCTTTTATTACACATTGGGGCTAGATTATTTAAGATCTGTAAGAATATGTTATTAAAGTGTTCTAAAGCAGTATCTAGTGGCATTATTCTATGTACTTTCTAGTTATATTCTTTTAGTATTTAATTGAAAATATTGTTGCTGAAATTGGTTGTATTTGGTATTTGATTATAGATAATATGTTTATTTAGGTTATGGCAAGTTCTAATACCGTATGTTGGTATGTGGTCACTTATGCTATTTGAGTGGCAGCCTATGTTTGTAAGTTTGTCTGGTTTGCTTGTAAGAATCTAGTCTAATGCTGAGTGCCTCCCTGAAGTTTTACTGAGTCTAGTAGGTATGGTTATTAATTGTCTGAAGTTGAAAAAGTTTATGGATTCAGTGGGGGTAGAGGAATTTATGAGTTGCCAGTCTATATTTAAGTCTCCATGTATTATAGTGTCATGGTTAATTTGTTGGGATATCCATACAGGATGGTTTCAGCAACATTAGTGTTATTTCAAAATGACTGTTAAACATAATGCTTTCCTATTATTGATTTTTTAGGAGTGTTGTTAGAACTACAGCATTGTTAAATGTGGGTCTTTCCTGTGGACGTAAGTCAATGGTTACAGGATTTTTATGGATGATTGCTACACCACCTGCATGCTTGTTTTGTCTGTCATGCCAGACTATATTGTATTGGGGAAGTGATCTCCTTATCCTTTATTTCTTTTCTTAGCCAGGTTACAGTAGTTATGAATACATCAGGAGTGTATGTGGCAAGGTAGGCATGTGTGTCATGGATTTTAATGCACATAATCTTAGGTTCATTATTTAGTAAGGTGAGTTTGGGTTCAGTTTTTTGTTGAGATGAATTAGGTAACTGGTTTATTTTGGGGTTGGAAGTGATGATTTTGTGAACGGTGGTGCCTGGGTTGGGGTGAATATCTCCACTCATTTTTGAATGGAATTGATATTTTACAGAGGGAAGAGTGTAGCCAGGTGTGTTTTGGTCTTGGTTTGGTATTTGATAGTAAAATTGGATACTTAGTTTTGATATATTTATAGATAAATAAATCACATATGGTTTATTTGTAGAGACAGGATGTTATGGAGCAAAGCAGACTGGGTAGACATTGATATTCTTTGTGAGGACTGGTTGAAGTCCTAAGTATTTGAAGGATATGGATCCGATAATTGGTGATTTAAGCTACTAGAGTGAAGAGGAATAATAAAATAATCTGACTTAGGAACATCTTATTTAACTTGGGTTTTATATTTGTTGTAAATGATTAGAAAACATTAGACTTGTCTGGGTTGGTTGTAGAGATGTAATTTGATAGTTATAAGGGTTTAGGATTGAGTCACTCTGAGAGAGAGTCTTGGGTGGAAAACAAGAGTGGGAATTACTATTAGGAGCAATTCTGCTGATTGTGTTTTTCTGGTTTGAGGAATATGTGAGTAGTATCATGGAAGTATAAATATAGAGTAAGAGGGGGTAGGTTGGAAATGGGGGTAGGGTAGGGGAGCATAGTGAGTCCAAGCATTAGTGAGGGTGAAAGAAGTGGGTTGAAAACTTGGCAAAGAGACACAGAGAGGGAAAAAAATAAGTGACTTAACTTAAACAGCCAAAAATATGCTGAGAGTGATAAGTAAAAGGAACAATGCAGTTTAAAAGTCCTCTGAGCTAGTGGATAAAAGTCTTGAATTTTGTTGCTCTAGAACACAGTTTTAGTAGGACAGTTAGTCCCTTACGACCTTGACCTGACTAATGGTGATAACAGTAAAAAATTGCATGTGACAGAACAACTGTATGATGTAAGAAGGTTTCTATGGACCTTAAAATGCAAAGTTCAAGGGCCACCCCCAACCTCCACAGATCAGCAAAACATTGGGAAAAATAAGCCAGAAGGCAGTAGTGCAGCTGTGAAAAAAATGACTGGCTCAGAACTCAAAGTGGTTACACAAGAAGAGAAATAAACTTAAGGAAGGGAGACAGTGGACTGCAAAAAACAATGAATTGAGCTCAGTTAAAGGAGAAAGTACCAATGGGAGTGCTGTGGTTTAAGAAACTGGAGCTATTACAGTGGACAAAGTTCTTTGTTTTAAGCTGCCATAATATATATAATTTACATAAAAATACAGCCCACAGACTGGTATTCAAACTCTAGGCTTCACTATTAAATACATATCTATTTGCTTACAGGGACACTTTTACAGCAAAACAGAAACACACTAAGGAGACAGTTGAGTGCACTGAGTCATTCTTGACTGTGCACAAATACTAGCTCGGAGATGAAAGTGGTTTAATAACTGTCTTGGGCAAGGAGAAATCAGAAAGGAAGGGAGGAGACCAAGGGTGACTTCATCAAAGTTATGCAGTTCTACTAAAGAAAGACAGGAGGATATAAATAATGAGAATAGCAAGTGTTGAAGAAGTGAATAAACTAAAATAGAAAGAAATAGTTTAAGTAAGAGCAATATGAGTAAATGCCACTGTCTGTTAGGAAGTAGATAATAAAAGCTGGTCAGCAGGATGTCAGTGGAGGAGGGTTTACAGACTAGGACACTGAAGCTAAAATACACACAGCAGGCTGTATTCCCCTAATGTATGACACATGAAATCCATACAATGTATTTAAACTCATTACAAAAACTCACCATCCAACTGAATACTATATTCATGGGTGACTTTAATTACCCCACTGTTAACTGGGAATCATATACAACACAAAATGTATTGGCACATAGATTCCTGGATTTTTGTATACACAAATGCCCTGGACCAGATTGTCACTACACTAAACAGGGGTGCACCCATACTGGATCTGGTCCTCACTAATAAGGGAGAGTGTCACACACCCCCTAGTGTAATGTCTTCTCTGGTAAGGTCAGACTACAAAATGGTCTCCTTTGAAGTAAAATGAAATCTGAACCCCAGCTAAACCTGGAATATTCAGGAACTACTAACCTATGTACTATTAAGTGATAACCTGGCAAAATTTCAAGCTACCATAAAAGCTGAGAACACATATAGAAACACTACACAAGCATGTTAATATCTGCATGGAGGCAGCTGTACCCACTAGGAAGAAGTACAGAACTAACTCAAAAAAACAAGCTACCCTGGTGGAATCACAACATCAATAGGCTGTATAACAGAAGGAATAAAATTGTGGAAAAAATTAGGAGGTGCTGCACACAACAGGATAAAAGCACTCTCATCAAACTAAACAAACAACTCAGACAACAAATAAAGTATACCAAGCCAAATTTGAGGTAAATTTGGCCTCCCAGGCCAATGGCAACCACAAGTCATTCTTTAGCTATGTCTGCAACCTCAAAAGCAATACACAATTGTGTGCAGAGCTCATTGTTAATGGAGTCACCTTTAATGGGCCAGAATATATAGCAAACCTACTGGCCAACAAACTGAACTCCAACTTTACCCCCTCTTCTCCTCAAATGTCCCTCAGGAAATACCATCAAATATATCTTCCTCTGCTATCACTAGGGAAAAGGTTCTCAATATTCTCTCTAAGACCAAGAATGCTGCATTAGCAAGCTCAGACGGTATCCCAGGATGCCGTCTCAATAGCATGAAATATGATACATCAGGTCCTCTGAAACTACTGTTTAAATATAGTCTCCAAACGCATTTTGTGTCTCACGAATAGAGAATAGTGACCGTCATCCCCCTGTACAAAGTTGGGCCATCTACAGACTCTGGAAACTACAGAACCATAAGCCTCACTAGTCTTGTATGCAAAACTATGGAAATAATTATCATGGAAATGATCAATAATGACATAGGAAATCTCCAGACACTGGACCACACCCAATTTAGTTTTGTCAAGGACAGGTCATGCAAACTCAGTCTAGTGGACTTTTTTGGGAAGGTCACTGAAGCAAAGGAGTACGGCAAAATACACTGCCTACCTTGAACTTGAAAAAATACCTCACTTGGGCATTGTTGATAACCTCAAGAAGTTAGGTACAAACCCTTATGTCATCTGGTGGATAACCAGTTGGCTAATAGACAGGACCGAGGAAGTTAAATCTGGGGACTCCACCTCTACAAAGAGGCCAGCCACAAGTGCATTCCCTTAGGGATCAGTCCTGGGACAGCTCCTTTTTGGCAATCACTTCTCTGAAGTCAAGGCCAATGCCAGTCTCCTTTTGGTTAATAAATTTGCAGATCACTTTAAATTAAGATCTGCCATTGAATCCCCCACTCACACAAATATTTTTCAGGAAGGGCTGATACAAACAAACAACTGGTTTTAGAGCTATGGACTAAAACTAAATGCCAAGAAATGCATAATATTATCCTTCATGAAGTCACCCACCCCTGGTATCTATCATGTTGACAACATGCCCCTAAGAGATGACCCAGTAGTCAGGGACATGGGGACTCGCATAGACAGTAATCCAGCCTTTGACCAAAATGTATATACAGTAGTGAGAAAATCATTCTACGTTGTGCAACTTATAAACAAATATATGACATCTATGTCCAAGGAAGTCATTATTCCACTATATTCAACATTCATTAGACCTACCATTGAGTACAATGGTTACTTTGATATGTACCTAATCAGCCACATCCGACATTTGGAACATCCACATAGGTTCCTCACTAAAAGAATATAGTGTGTAAGTAACATGTCCTATGCAGACTGTGTCAAGGCCCTATCGCTGTATTCTGTACCATACAGGCTGTTGAAAGGAGATCAAAGACTGGAATATGAGAGACTGTCAAACCCCACTCTGATGGATCTCCTGCATATTCACAAAACAAAGAGCACCAGAAGTACCCATTCTAAAGACTGAAACTTTGCCTGTGATATAAATAGGACCTGCTGGAGAGGCAGGTATGTATTCTGGAACAGATTCCCCATCAATGTGTAGCAGAGTTCCTCCCTAACTCAATTCAAGTGTAACTAAACAATGGGATGGGGAACAGGAAACCCATACCTGATTTGGCATCTATGTCTCTAATGGAAACAGGCAACCTGTAAACATTTCATCTCCCGGGCCCCTGCTTGTAAATGTTCATCTTCTGAGCCCCAGCTTACACTTAGGAAGAAGTACCTGAATTTAGAGATTTGGGATGCATGGCATGGCTTAACAAGGCCCTAGTGGTCATTAGCCTGGTGAACACCTATGATAGTCTTAAAGGGGCTCAACATGGTTCAGAGTTTGCAAAAGAGGCAGGTATAATGCTGTGCAATGTCCCTTCATTATGTAACTTAATTTCCTCATTCTGCTGAGTGTGTGAGCTTGTGTCGCTGACTATAGCTTTATCTACCTGCTGTGCTGTAGGGGATTCTGTCAGTATACTCTGAGACTGTGTGTCACTGTCTTCAGTCTGGTTTATGGATATGAGAAATATGGCATCATCACCAACAGATATTCTGCTGTCAGGATCAACCTGCTGCTGGGGGCAAAATGGGTGGTTCATAGGTAAACACTATGCCAGCTACCATTCTGGGACATTTTAAACCTTAACAATGATCATGATAGTTTTTTTCTGGTTTGACCATATGAATAAATATGTCAAGATGTGGTTAATGTGATTTGTGACAGGTGGAATTATTTTTTATAAAGATAGGATGACCAGATGGTTAGAGATTGTAAGGGCCACAATCAATTCTACTTCAGACAATTGCATTCTGCATAACTTTTGCTCTGGCACATCCAATCATGTCATTTGCACTTTTCCTACACCATGACCAGGTGCCATTACTTCCACTGCAATATTTATGTCAGATATTACTTCCCTCCATGCCTTGGCTCCCTATGCTTCTTTTTGCTCCCCCACCCTTTAACAAAAAATATGTTTTCCATGTGTCTTCATAGTATCAATCAGTATGAGATTCTACTAAGGACTGAAGTTCTCACTGTCCGGTCTTGTTCACTGCTATTGCAACATTTTGTGACCTGCAATCACATACTGGGTCAAAATTTTGCCTGCCCCCTTTGAATGATACTTTAATTTATCATAAATCATGCATGTCAGTGTGTTATAAAAAGGAACAAAAGGTATAGTATGCATATTGAAACATGATTCTCAGTTGTGTATTTTAGTTTTCTTGGCAGTATTGCCTGTGTTATGTGTCCCTCTGTTGCAATACTAACATATATGGCTGTATGTGTTTGCAGTGAGGGTGTTGTATAGGGAGTATTAAATAATAGCTTATGTTTGTCAGTGCTTAATTTAATGAAGATGTCCTGTAATAGGGTCTGGGCATTACCCACTGGCAGTGACCACAGCCTGCAGTAAGCCACATGACAGACGTAAAGGGCACTGAAAATGGCAGTTTGTAAATTCTCAAGCAGTTCATGAGTTATCAGACAAATATTATAAAATATTGTAAAATGTCATGTCTTACCAGTAAATACTAGGTAATATTGAACAAGTCATACCAATTTCACTAATAACCCCATGTCATCCTTTGTTATAATAGACTCATTTAGTTATTTTGTACTTTTTATGGACTTTGCACAGAGATATCAAGAGACCAACAAAGGGATCATGAATAAAGCACCTCTTAATAATCAACACAATTGTATAAGCTCAAAAAGAGGTGACAAACACAATCAACAGAGATGCTTAAAATGGTGGAATGAAGCCATAAGTAGGAAGCTGATTTGGGAGGTTATTGCACAAATAAGTCTCAGCCATGCTGAGCTCTAGGAGTTACATTGCAGCAAATATGTGTAGTTGCTGTTATAGGTTCAAGTGCATTTCACAGTGTGCTGCACTTATCTCTTGCATGCTCTTAACAAGCATTCACACCTCAGTCAAATGCCAGCATGCTATACCTTTTATATAGCATGTTTGCATTTATAAGTTTGTTTGTGGCCAGAACTCACCCTCATCCTTTCAAGCTTCTATGAAGACAGATGCGTTAATTGTCCTTGCACATTTCCTACAGCAGAGAAGATGCATCATGTGCAACCTTACTATTACTGCTACAGGCAACAATGTCAATACATGTGAACATCTTTGAAAACAAGTAAATCACAGCTGGAATACCACATTCCAAAATGGTTATCAATTATTAATAAAAAAATAAAGAAAAAAACCTTTGTAGCATATGGGGGTATGGTCTGTCCTGTTATTATAAAATAACTTTTCAACTGTCATTTCAGGGGATATAAACCATATGTGGGTGCATGGGCTGAGCACAGCAAGCACTGTCCAGCAGGGACACAGGTGGGATCTCAGGGGTGTATTTTCTGTTTCCCATCCAGTTGTCCAGGTTCTTCTTAAAGAGGGCTAGAGAGGTACTCTGCCTGACATGGAGAAGGAGTCTATTCCACAGATGGGGCAGTCTTTGGGACACAAATGTATCCCACCAACAAGTTCTATTAATATCTCAGACCAGGTTAAGTCCTTGTGTGTGGGTTGAGCGAGCCGAGTTTGTCTTACGAATATGCAGCAACTCCATCAAGGCTGGGTCTGAAATGGCCTTGTATGCCAGACACAGGTCACCTCTGAGCAGTCTGTATGAGACTGAGTAGAGGGACAGAGCTTTTAGCCTATCTGTATAGGATAGGTGTTTTAGACCCTGGATTTTCCTGGTCAGGAACCTCTGTGGTCTCTCCAACTGCTGCATGTGCTTGGCAAGGTACATGTCGAAGGGGCATTGTATTGGATAATGGGTCTGATAAGGGAAGAGTACAGGGATGTTATGACCTCCTTGTTCATGGATGAAATACCATTATTTATTAGGTAGACCATATAGAAAGCCTTCTGTACAATGAGGCAACATGGTGGTCAAAAGTCAGGTTGCTATCAGCCTGGGTGCCCAAGCCATTCATGACTAACTGCATGCTTAGTACATTGTTATTAATGTGATAATTAGTGGGGATGACATTTTCCCCAAAGGGGATAATGATGCATTTCTTGGTATTCAGTTTGAGGCCATGCTTCTGGCACCAGTCATTAGTTTGGGTAAGGCCATCTTGGAGGATATTCACATCACTAGGGGAATTTAAGACAGCTCCCAGCTTGTAGTCATCTGCAAACTTGGTCAGTCACAGATCATTGGTTTTGGCTTGCACCTCAGAAAAGTAAATCCCAAACAGTAAAGGCCCCAATACTGATCCTTGGGGTAAACTGCTCATTACTGGTCTAATACTAGAGGTGCCTTCCCCTACTTTGACTGAGTGGGTTCTATCAGTGAGCCAGTTAGCTACCCATCTGGTAACATACAAGTTGATGCCTAGCTGGGAGAATTTATCTACTATGCCTGAGTGGGAAATAGTGTCAAAGTTCTTGGCCAGGTCAAGGTAGGCGGTGTGCACTGTCTTCTTCTCGAGCATGGCTTTGTTGATTGTTTCGAAGAAGTCGACCAAGTTTAACAGGCGTGATCTCCCTTTGGCAAAACCAAACTATGTGGGGTCAAGTGTCTGGAGGCTGCCAATGTCCTTGTTTATAAGGTCCATTATATTGCATTCCATGGCCTTGCAAATCAAGTTAGTTAGGCTTATGGGCCTATAACTGCCTGGGTCAGTGGATGCTCCACCTTTGTGTAGAAGAATAACAGTGGCTGTACTACATTCAGCTGGGATGAAGCCGGTGCTCAGGCTTTGGTTGAATAGAGTATCTAATGGAGCTGAGAGATCATCCTGGAGTTCATGTAGGATACAGCCAGGGATGTTATTTGGGTCCCATGGAGACTGTATTTTTTTGCCTTTGAGAGGGCATTAAGGACCTGCACTCTGGTGATGAGGGGAGGGGGGAAGGTGCTGGGGATGTCCTGTTTACTGATGGGAGGCAGGGGGGTGAAGTTTTCACTGAACCTGTCTGCCAGCAAGTTGGCTATATCTATGGCATTTGTGTATGCTGTGTTACTGACCACCAATTCTGAGCAGATTTGGGTGTTGCCTTTAAGATTCCGGACATATGTGATGAAGGCCTTGTGATTGTCCTTGGTGGATATAGCCCATTTGGACTCCATGTTAGCCTTAAAGCATTTCACCACTGACCTTATTTGCTTGTTTAGACAAAGGAGAGATTGCTTCCAACTTGCTACCTGCTCCTTCTTGGCCCTGGACAGCAATTTTTCCTTTTATTATAGAGTTTGTTTATTGCTGCTGTCCACCATTTCACCAGAGATTCTTGTCTATCTTAGTATTTAGAGCAGGAATAAGCACAGAAACCTTACCTCAGTTCAAATGCTTTCTGAACAACAACTACTTTAAATTTTAAAATGAAATTTTCTGCTTCTCCTTCGTGTTTGCTATCTAATGGAGTTTCACACGGATTAGCCTTTTCACCATTATTGTACTTTTTCTTTACCTTAAAATTCCTAGAGATCACACAGAAATCTCATATGTTTTATATAAATATGTTATGTTTATATATTTGGTCAATGCTTCCCACCCCACTACTGAAAAAGAACAAGAAACAGATCACTGTTGTTTTAAAATAGACTTATTATGGGTAAAACCAAATCAAATCTATTTTATGTATGAGGTAAATAACTGTCTCTAGTTCTTCAGCATTTGACCATATTGTACGAAAACCAATAACCGGTCAAATCTACCACATATTTTGAATATCTTGGGGTTTGGACCAAGCATTCAACTTCCAATTCAAGCAATTCAAAGATTGCTAAAACTGTTTGGAACGATAAGGATTTCCCAGTTCCGTAACTCATATGGAAGAATGGCTACATTTAAGTGTTTTCTACTTACTCAGCTTGAGTGTGATCTGCCAATTATAGCAACTGCATACAAGCATAATCTGAGATCACCAAAATCTATCACCATCAGCATCTGCAAATTTATCACCCTGGCCCACAAAAAGAACATCATTGTTATGTCATTGATAAAATAAAATGGATACCAGTTAAGCAGGTTGTAAATTGTAAGTAAAATCACCATCCTGTAAATTTATGAATTTAGAACCTTTCCCCTTCCTTATAGGTAGGCTAACAAAATGGCCCCTATGTACAGTTTCACATCTCAGTCATACTCCACTACTATTTTATATATCCCTCAAGACAAGCTCTCCCTAGGCAGATTACAGCTTTCAGAACATTACCTTAAATAAATGGAACTCACTCCCACCATCCATTCGTACCACCTCTAATCACTACATATTCAAAAACTCCCTCCATACACATCTCAGGTCCCAATGGGATTGTTCTTGCTCCCACCCCTCATAAATATATGGCATCCAACCTCCTCTATGCCTTCATACTCAACTTTACCTAACAAAGCTTGTGCTCCTTCAGAATAACTACTCTGTAATGTAATGTTATGTTCCCTCTCAATTACAACTCTGTTATGTAAATCACATTACTGTCTCAGCTCACTTACTTCGCATTAATCTTCATTTATTGTAATGTTTGAATGCTTCTTGAATTTTGAGCAAAATGTTTTATCTACTACTTGTATAATTATCATTATTTTAGCAATCTTGTATGTACCTAATTTTGTCTGTGCTGGAGCTTTTCTCCCCAGGACTCCATTGAAAACGGGTTCTTTTGGCCCAATGGACTATCCTGGTAAACCAACTGCAAATAAATAAATAAAATAAATAATTTAGAAATTGTTACTTGAAAAAGTTAACTCTTTTCCTTCCTCCAATTCCAGTTAACCCAGAAGGGATATGCTGAAAGAAACTAATTGCAAATGCCTTAGAAATAGGAATGCTGAATAAAACAGTAAGCCTTAACTGTAGATATTGCAACAATTCCAAACCCTAATAATTATTTAAGCCATAGTAACTATATCTCTTCTTCTTCTGTCTCAGACTTTACCCTTTCAATTCACACATTCTAAGCACTTCAAAACTCTACAACTGTCTCAGGTTCTATCTTCCCTCAGACTTGAACTTAAAATAATTCACTGAAGTTGTTCTTTTTCCTTAAAATAGTGCCGTTATTTCTGCATTATGTAAATTGAATGACTTTTCTTTTCAGTGCAAAAACTGTAGAATGTGTTGCATTTTGTCAGCTTCTTCTGCTTGCAGTGCTGCCTTGGTTTCAACACTTATCTTTGTTTATGTATTTTTTTCCTTGTGGGCTGAACCTAAAATGGTTCATCTGGATCAGTATTCTTCCACAGTTAGCAAATGAAAAAAAAATACATAAATAAATGAACACATAAAATAAATGTGTTTTGTGTAAGGGAGTGGAATGTTAACATTGTATCTAACTGGTGTAACATGTACAAATACCACTTTCCAGATGATTATAATATTTTGAAACTGTTACAGTCACCATTTATTTATGCAAATACTGCAACTAAAGTTATACACTGATGGTCCAAGAACATTAGCTATCAAAAATACTGCTGAAACTGAAATATTTATGAATCCATTTATTTACTCAGTGTCCCCAAAGCCAAAACTGTAAAATTCAAAATAAACCTGAAAAAACTATAGATATCTATATTTCATTTTCTCAACAATGTGTTGGTCATATTCAAGAATGATTATAAAAATTACTATCATGGCGATACCTGCTCACTGACTGACAGACTTGATAATTGTTTTTATTTAAACCGAAAACAAGTAGATTTTACATTAATTTTTATTAAATTTATTAATTTGTTATTCAAGTAAGAAAAGCAGTTCAGGTACAACATGTATTAAAAGATCAGAGTAACAAAATGTAATGTATCTGACCAATTTAGAGTAGAATCAGTCAGCTTGTTTTGGGGATTATGAAGGACATTCATAGTACATGCAGAAAAACAATGAAAATACTGCACCTATATTCAACTCTATATCTATTATAACAGGAGATTAGGACTGAATCCCAGAGCCTAGAACTGTGAAGCAGACATTTTATACATAAACTTAAGATTTAAACATTGCAGCAGTAGCAATTTAATTAAAAAAAACAAACCAACAAAAAAAAAAAACAGCATTTTCCCTAACTGCACTAATGACCATCGGTTCCTTTTCTCATTCACTGGGTTTACCAAATCTGTGTAAGCCTTCTATAGGCTCAACTTGACTGACATGAAGAGCCAGTGAGGACATTGTGTGCCAGTGCAGCATTTTTCTATCTCACCCCCCCCCCCCCACTACCTTGTGGCAGTTATGCAAGCTCCTATATTGCTACCTTTGGCAGGTACAGGCATGCTTGCATACATACACACCTTCCAGCCAAGCAGTACACTGCTTGCAGCATGAAGATCATTAGGCTGTTTATGCTACTATTGCACTAAGGCTGGACAGTCTCACTTTATCCAGAATAGGTGAGCAGGCATCAGCCTCTCATTTGCATTCCCTCTGCCAGTCCTTCCAGTGCCTGTGCCCCTAAGTGAACATGGGTCATCTGGGTGCAGTGCATGCTTTTCTGCATGTGTGTACCACAGGATCAGTCAGAACAGCCCTTGCTAAATAAAGTGTTAACTTATTTAAAAACAGAATCTAAGAAATCTTAGTTTGTTACAGATATTCAAAATTTACACATTTTTGAAATTTACTAGACTTTCTAGGAAAGATGAAGTACATAAAACTCCAATATGCTCAGTAAATCTAACAACAGCATTTTTTTTCTAAAGCAGAAGCTGAGCCATGCAGTATAGTATAGGATTCAGCAGCTGGAAGTATATCAAAATGAAGACTGGCATGAGGTCAGTTCATTGCCCAACTAAGAAATTCTGCTCGATCATACATATATTAACATTTACTTACAGAGTGTTGATCATTTAGTGTTTGCTGTTGAAAGTAAGTTAATTCTGGAACCTTAGTTTGACTTTTGTGCATGTGTGTGTGTGGGGGGGGGGGGGGGGGGGGTAAATAGCAGATTTATGAGAATACAATATTTAAATAAGACATTTTGGGACTTGTATGTGCTACCTTTAAATATATAGCAACAATTACAATAATGGAGTGACAAGAAAATTATGCAAGTTCACTTAGATGTAACATAAAAATTAAAGTGAAGTTCCCACTCAGTGTCACCATTTAATTTGTTGTTGCTACATTTGATTAAGTACTGTTAAATGAGTTTTCCTTGGCAGTGAGCAATTGCACATCTGCCAGTTAAGACTCTCTTTTTTTAAGAATCCAGATAAGATAAATGTATAATTATCAAAACATGAATTAAGATGAAGTCAGTTGTAGCACTCCATAGTTAACATTATTTAAAAGTGTTATATACAACAAATGACAACTTAGATCCAGACAGCAAGGATAGCTGTGTGTGTGTGTGTGTGTGTGTGTGTGTGTGTGTATGTATGTATGTGTGTGTGTGTGTGTGTGTGTGGGTGTGTGTGTGTGTATATATGTATATATATATATATATATATATATATATATATATATATATATATGCAGATTATATATATATATATATATATATATATATATGCATGTGGGGTATATATGTGTTTGTATGTGTGTGTGTGTGTGTGTGTGTGTGTGTGTGTGTGTGTGTGTGTGCGCGCGCATGCAGGTGCTACAAAGTGATAACAGTGATTCCAGACACAGAGAAACTCATTTTAATAGAGAGGCCTTTATGGTCACAGACCAGCTCTCTTGTTTCTAGAATGAGGAAATCTCATAATTTAAAAATATTCTATTTGCAAACATGCAAAATAAAACCACACCTTGCTGCACATTGACTTGCAAAACTTGCTGAAATAAGTTAAAACTGGAGATTGTTCTGGAAATGTGAGTACTCAGACTTGTCAGGAAAGTAGAAATATAATAAATAAATAAGTGAGTATATAAACAAAAAATACAGCCTTTGTATTATGTCACATATGAATATCCATATGTTTCCAGCAGAGCAGTGGAACTACATATTTACCCATATGCTGTAGGTTTTTGTTGTAAATGTATATCTCTATATGCATATACATACCTATAGCTATACTGCATAAACTGCGCAGCACATTTATTTTTCAAAAATGTGCAATAATATCAAAAATTTCTCACAAGATGAAATAGCAAAAAAATGCCAAAAAATACAATGTAACTAAAAAAAATCACCAACCAGGTAGAACGAAGACCACAAAAGTGTAATTAGGAAATACAAACATCTTCATTTTCTCTTTCATCTCAAAGAGACTTCATCGGAATGTATGACAAAGCCTCTTTGAGATGAAAGCGACAATAAAGCTATTTTTATACAACCAATTACAATTTTGTGGTCTTCGTTCCACCTGGATGGAAAAAATGCTGTTTAGTCCAGATACAGACTTGCTGTATCCAGCACTGTTTGTAAGCTCCTGAGCCCCCCAAGCCTTTTTTTGTTGGGGGGAAGCCTTCTAGCTTATCAGTGGGAGTGGTAAGCACTAGGTAGCCTATCTACCACAGGAGGAGAGGTTTCTGGCCCAGAAATTAGAGTTTATTGGCTGTTTGGGAAGCTCTTCCATCTCTTTCAACCTTCTGATTTAAAAGCCTGTGTTTGCGCTTGTTTCCTGCCTTTCCTGTTACTAGTCTAGTCCAGGTACAGATTAACTGTATCCAGGACTCTTTGTAAGCTTCTGAGCCCCCCAACCCTTTCTGTATTGGAGGGAAGCCTTCTAGCTTATCAGTGGGAGTGGTAAGCATTAGGTAGCCTATCTACCATGGGAAGAGTGGGTTTTGGCCCATAAATTGTAGTTTATTAGCCGTTTAGGCAGTTTTCCATCTCTTTCAACTTGCTGGCTTAAAAGCCTGCATTTGCACTTGTTCCCCACCTTTCCTGTAACTAGTCTAGTCCAGGTACAGATTTGCTGTATCCAGGACTCTTAGTAAGCTACTGAGCCCCCCAAGCCTTTCTGTGTTGGAGGGAAGCCTTCTAGCTTACCAGCGGGAATGGTAAGCACTAGGTAGTCTATCTACCCCAAGAGGAGTTGTTCCTGGCCCAGAAATTGTAGCTACTGGCCGTTTGGGTAGTTTTTTCCCATCTCTTTCAACTTTCTGGTTTAAAAGCTGCACTTGCGCTTGTTTCCCACCTTTCCTGTAACTAACCCAGTTCAGATACTGAGTTGCTGTATCCAGGACTGTTGGTAAGCTTCTGATCACCACAAGCCTTTCTGTGTTGGAGGGAAGCCTTCTAGCTTATCAGTGGGAGTGGTAAGCACTAGGTAGCCTATCTACCACAAGAGGAGTGGTTCTGGACCAGAAATTGTAGTTTATTGGCAGTTTGGGCAGTTTTTCCAGCTCTCTCTCAACTTTCTGGTTTTAAAGCCCATGTTTGCGCTTGATCCCCACCTTTCCCATAACTAGTCTAGTCCAGGTACAGATTTGCTGTATCCAGGACTGTTTGTAAGCTTCTGATCCCCACAAGTCTTTCTGTGTTGGAGGGAAGCCTTCTAGCTTATCAGTGGGAGTGGTAAGTACTAGGTAGCCTGTCTACCACAAGAGGAGTGTTTCTTGGCCCAGGAATTGTAGTTTATTGATCATTCAGGAAGTTGTCCATCTCTTTCAACTTTCTGGTTCAAAAGATCACATCTGCGCTTGTTTCCCATTTTTCCTGTAACTAACCTACTGGAAAGCACTAGAAAGTCTTAAACTGATGCAAGCCTTCTAGCTTAAAAGAGAGACTTTGGCGTGATTATCAGTTTTCTGTATTTTCTTGCTGTACTTAAGTGTTTTCTACCTAAACACTGATTTTCCAGCACTTATTGTGATTTAAAAGCTTGTTTTTTTTCACATATTGTACTTTTTTGACTGCCTGCACTTTTAAAAAGTTGTTTATTGTTTAAATAAATTGTTTAACTGTTGTAAGCTACACACTAAAGTGCAATAGCCTTTTCGAATCACTTGCAGTCGTTTAAAGCTGTTTCAAGTGTACTTTTTACTGTTTTTGCCTTATCTTTTCAAAAAAAAATCTTGTTTCCCACCTTTCTAAGCTAGTATAGTTCAGTTTTCAGGCTAGTGCTGAATTCAGGGCTCTGTTACAAGTTTCTGAGTTGCCATACCTTACTTGGATAGAGGGAAGTTTCTCTGTTCACCTGTGAGAGACGGGAACTTTGAGCAGCCATCTGTCCCTGGAGGAGTGGTTCCAGCCCAGAAGTTAGTAGTTTAAAAACCGCGTTTGCACGGTTTTGTGCGCCGGGCAGCACCGGTTAGCTAGGGCTAAATTATTCCAGGCTCCACTAAGTCTCCTCCTCAGTTTTTCACTTGAAACTAGTCTAACTTTCAACCTAAGCACTCAAAAAGCATCCTGCAGTCCAGCACATGCTCAGACATAATAGCAAGCACTAATATACCCCGACACTTGACTGCCCAGCAGGGCAAGGCTCTTTATCCACCCCTCACCAACCAAGCGACTAAGCAGCTCACCCTACTATTCAGGCATGACCAAAGGGCAAATTCAGGTGTACTCTCCAGTCCAGCTGGTGAACCTGGGTATCCTGAGGCAATGTTACAACTGCCTCATGTACACAGACAGCCCTCTCCTCCTACAACAAACACTAACATATGCGAGAGATGCAATTATACAGCCAGACTGGAGGCAAAGGTCTCTCCACCCAAGACTGGAACAGACAGTCATGAGGAGAAGGTTAACACTTGCACCACACCCCCAGCCTAGATAGACCTACTAAACCAGCACTGCCAAAAAATACACATAAATACACAAAATCATACTCGGTGGCTCTAAATAAAAACCTGCAAAAGCATCAGAGAGCTCCAAAGCAGACAACCAAAAAACCTGCACCTCCTGTCACAAACCAGACAACACATAAAACCCAAAATCAATGTGCCACATAATCACAGCCCTTAAGGTGAAATATCATACCTAACACACTAGTAATAGGTGACTCTATAGTCAGGCACACTGATGCCCCACTCACTAGGCTGGACAAGGAGAAGGTTACTGTTAGCTGCCTGTCGGGAGCCAGAATCCGCCACATAACACAAGCACTCGGGTCACTCTAGAACAAGTACAAATATGACTCTGTCATTGTTCATGTTGGTGTGAATGACCTGAGATGTACCTACAAGAAAGAGACATGGAAGAGCTCTCTGATCATGTAGCCCAGGTGGGTATGACCCTGACCCTGAGTAGCATCCTGCCCTCACCAAGAATGATACCTCAGTATAAAGAAAAATAATCAATTTCAGCAATTGGCTAAGCTTCTGGTGTCACTCAAAGGGGAAACAGTGTCTGTCAGCCTGTGATGACATGTTTGATAGGCCGCGTTGCTTCGCAAGAGACGGCTTGCAACTGTCACCCCATGGCTTTCGAATACTGGCCAAGGCTCTTGCTGCCCCCATAGTGCCTTTTTTAGGCAAGGCTCAAAATTCAAACCCACCTCTGTAAACAGCACAAGTAAAAAAATGAGGGTTATGCTACTCAATGCCAGGAGTTTAAATCTCAAAATGCATGCGTTTGAAGCACTCCTATGGAGAACGTCGACATCTGTGCAGTAACTAAAACCTGGTTCAAGGCTCCAGAGAGCACTCTAGCACTACTGGGCTGCAACTCATACCATACATTTCGACCACAGAACACGAACCGGAACACAAAAGGAGGGGGTGTATCCATATTCATCAAGGATACCCACACCTCCAGGTTAGTGGCGCAGTATGATACCTCTGAGATCATCCATGTGCAACTTTCATCGGGCAAATCTGCAATTCAAATTGTGGCCTGCTACAGATCACCCTCCATGACCCAGGACCACCACTCCATCTTTCTGGAGACACTGGAAAACATGAAGGTCCTACCGAACACCCTGATATTGGGTGATTTCAATTACCCTACCATTAACTGGGAAAACTACTTGAGTACAAACTCCCAGGCTCAGCACTTCCTGTAATTTATCAACTCAAATGCCCTGGATCAGCTGGTAAACACCCCTACCAGAGGCCACAACATATTGGACCTGGTCATCCCCAACGTGGGCGACAGGTGTTCTGCACCGGAGGTCAACCCGTCACTGGTTAGATCAGATCATAAACTAATCACTCTGGATGTCCACACCCCACCACCACCCCCAACCAAGGAAACCACAGTGAAAAACTTTTCTAAAGCAAATTTCACCTTACTTAAGGCAGAGATGGTAAGTTTCACAGCACCCACGCTAAAGGATAACACTGCCCAAGATGCAGAATCCTTTACAATTGCACTCTATGAGCACCTACAAGGATGCATGGATCGTGTCATCCCTAGCAAAACCAAGACTCACTCCCCTAAGAGAAGGAAACCAGTGTGGTGGACCCCTGCCATAAACAGGTTAGACAACAAAAGGAGGAAACTAGTTAAAAAAAAAAGCAAATCCTAAGAAGGAAAGACATCCCTGATCAGTATCAGTAAGAAACTAAGGTCCCTCATAAAATCATCCAAGGCTAACTTCGAAAGAAAAATAGCCAAGGATTACCACAAAGCCTTCTTTAGCTATGTCAAGAATCAAAGTGGCAACTCGCAGATATGCTCTGAGCTAGTGCACAATAGCACAAAATATACTGAACCTACTGATATTGCCAACATCCTGGCAGATAGATTCAATGCAAACTTCACCTCCCTCTCACCTTCAAAAGGGCCCACAACAATACTGGAAAAGGGTAGTGTCCCGGAAATCACAGAAGCACAGGTGAAAGCAGCCCTTTCAAAAGCCAAAAACACAGCATCAATGGGGCCAGATGGTGTCCCAGGCTGCGTCTTGCACGAAGTACAGAACAAACTAATACCCTACCTAAACATGCTGTTCAACCTCTGCCACTCCACAGGCTATGTGCCCATAGAATGGCACTCAGCAACGGTTATTCCGCTCCACAAAGGAAGGAGGGGCCACAACTGACACTGATAACTATCGCCTCATAAGCCTGAGTAGCCTGGTCTGCAAGGCTATGGAGCACATCATCATGGAACTCATTAACAAAGACATTGAGAACCTCCAAACACTTGCCATGACCCAGTTTGGCTTTAAGGGCAGATCATACTATCTAAACCTGATTGACTTCTTCAAGACATTCACCAAGGCCATAGACGAGGGAAAGGTGGTTCACACAGCCTACCTTGATCTCGCCAAGGCGTTCGACACCATTCCTCACTTGGGTATTATAGAAACACTCACCAGCCTGAACATAAACCACTATATCACAAGATGGGTTGCCAACTGGCTTACAGACAGAACTCACACGGTAAGAATAGTGGGCTCCAGGTCTGACTCTAAACCAGTCACAAGTGCTGTTCCACAAGGCTCGGTCCTGGGACCCCTACTGTTTGGCATATCCTTCTCAGAAGTACATGCAAACACAGGAGGACTATGGCTAACCAAGTTCGCCGATGACTGCAAACTGGGAGCCATAACTGACTCTCCGGCTGACACGGACATCGTTCAAAAAGGCCTTACTGAGACAGACACCTGGTGTCAAAGTCATGGCCTCAAGCTAAATGCCAAAAAATGCATAGTCATCCCATTTTGGAAAACAAAACACCCACGAATTACCACATAGGTGGTAGCCCCCTTAATACAGAAGAGGTAATAAGAGATCTGGGGACCCAGGTAGAAAGTAATCTCTTCTTTGACAATCATATTGCCAAAATACTTAGCAAATCCTTCTATGTGGTCCATCTAATTACTAAAAGGTTTGCATCTAGAAATAAAGAGGTTATAGTGCCCCTCTACTTGTCACTCATCAGACCCATCATAGAGTACAATGCCCCATTTGGGATGTACCTCACAAGACACTTCCAACAGCTAGAAAGACCATGGAAGCACCTCACCAAGAGGATTGCTGGCCTCAAACATATGTCCTATGTAGCCCGACTGAAAAAAAATCTGTCTGTACTCAGTGGCATATCGCTTACTCAGAGGTGATCTTTGTCTGACTTACAAAGCCATGTCCAACTCAGAATTAATGGACATGCTCCACCTAAAGAAATCCAAGTCACTGCGAGCTACGCACTCTAGTGAGCTAAACCTCACCACAACAATAAATAGAACATGCTGGAGGGATAGATTCCTGTCACAGAGACTCCCCATGCTTTGGAACAAAATTCCTAACTACATTAGGCAGAGCCCCTCACTAACATTCTTCAAGAGAAACCTTGACGAGTGGATGGGTAACAGAAGATACACCCGTGGGATCACTTCATTGGCTCTGCTTGACAGAGGCTCAGTTAATTAATCAATGGGGTGGCGAAAGCCGACACACTCTGGCTAGGCTTATAAATGCCCTTGGGCAGATAGCCTAGTACCTACCTATGAACCTAAGAACCTATGAAAAAAAGAAAATCTGATGGTCAGATCAAAGTTTTTCAAGAAAATGTTGCAAATCAAATTGTTGTCTGCTCAATTGCTGTTTGAAACAATATTGTGACCAAGAATTATTTGTGAATAGTTGCATACTTAAGGCAGTGTGAAGGGGGTAAATGCCAAAGATGCAAAGTGTTTGAGGGCATGATCACCCACATAAGACTGATCCCATGGTTTTTACTGCATACTGGATTTTAAAAGCTATTACTGCATTTGCGGTTAATCCTGACGTGTGTGTGTGTGTGTGTGTGTGTGTGTGTGTGTGTGTGTATGCTGGAAGGCAATGATTGTTTCCATGTTTCTGAATGACTGTGGAGGGGCTTGTTTGTTGATAGATAGATGTGAACATGGATGTTTGTGCATGTTTATGCATGCGTGTAGCATGGTACCTTTGCCAGTATGTTGCATGGGCTTGGTAGCACATTAGTGCTGTCAGGTCTGAGAGCACTATTGTTGTCTAGTATGTGAGTCAGAGATATGCTATCGAGTCAATAGTGCACTTTCTTATTGTAGCCATAGCTCTTTTATGAATCACATTGCCTCAGTGTCATGATAGTTGAGCGACTTTTTCTAGGCAGCTGCAGTGATTCCTGAGTCTTTTTCCTGAATGCTATGTAACATATTGACTTATTTCTAGACCTTGACAAAATTTTGCAAGAATTTATCCAAGGTAATAAATGCAAATATTGAAAACTGTAGTATTTCAAGATGTCCAGGTCACTGCAAAGAACAACTTCCTTCCTTTCTTTTTTTTTACTTATTTGCATTTCTTTACTTGGAAAGTCCAAACGGGTATGTAACCTATTTTCAGCAGAGGCCCAGGGAGAAAAGCCTCATTACTTTTCTTCCAGAACATAACTAATGTAATGATGACTCTGATGAAGCTGGACTTGGCATCTGGCGAAAGCGCTTAGTTTGTTTGGTTGTGTGTTTGAATAAAGTGGAGCAATTGAGCTTGGTGGTCTGTTTTATTTTTTTTATTTTCTTGTTTAGTTCTGCTTGGTCCTTTTGGACTGTCTGTGCTTTATTTATAACTAATTTCATGTAAGTCTGTAGACTGCAAGCCCCACTCTCCCTCATTCAGACATTTGCTTAGAACAAATAAAATCATTCCAGTAAGTAGCTTTTGTCTAGCTTCCATTTTAAACCTGCTTCTCTTCAACAGAGAGAAACAAGAGCAAAGGTATGGATTTCCAAGGCATTATTAATCTTTCAGTTATTTCTTTAAATATCTTCTATTGAGAAACAATACAAACTAATTGCTTTTCAAATTATTATCAGTATATAGCCACTACATGACATTAAAATGCCATCCATTTAACACTTGTGCCCTAGTTCTGTGCTACTGAAACTTTCTCCATACATCCCCCTCTTTACTATACATACTTTTATAACAATTCTTATTTATGGGAAACACATGCTTCTCTTCCTTATTGTGTCAAACAGATGCCTGTAGCTTTTGCCTGTTACAGCTTTTCAATTGTTGCATGTATATAGTTTCATATGTCCATAGGTGTATACCTTCCTAATGACCACTGGGACCTTTTTCAGCCTGGCTATGTATCCCAAATGATTCCTGTAAGCTTTATGAGCCTTAGAGATCATTTAAGGTGTATATTTACAGACTGCCTGTGTTAATCAGAAATAGAGGTGCTAGCCCTGGGGTGAATTTCAGATTTACCATCCATTGGTCCAGGTTATGACTGAATGGGAAATCAGAAATTCAACCCAGGGCTAGCACCTGTGTCTCTAATTGGCAAAGACAGTGTTTAGAATTGCACGATAATTTCCAGAATATACCCATTGCCTGCCCATGTATAGTTCTTGCACTTCAGATACTGCACCTTTCATTAGAAAAGAAAAGAATAGACCCAAATCTAAAATGAAAAGGGGTATAAATAGCAAGTCATGCAAACATGTCACACAAACATTAAACATGAAAACATGCCATTTAAGAATACCTAAAACATAATAAACATAACCAAGGAAATAAGGGTTAAAGCAAATCAGGCATTCTGAAAAAAGAGGAATTTTTACACAGTCTATAAACGAATAAACTATATCCATAATAAGTAAATAGGGGCATCATTTGAATTTTAATTTTAGCACATTTCACTGAACCCCCCCCACACACACACATATATATATATATTTTTTTTACTTTTCTTTTCCTTTTGCTGCCTTCTGATTGTTAGTCACTTCCAACCAACTCATTCCCTCATCAATGAGGGAAAGGAATGGCAGTAAGAAGCCCCTCATCAGTGAGGGAAAGTGTTGGTAATGAGAAGCCCCTCATTAGTGAAGGAAAGGGTTGGTAATGAGAAGCCCCTCATCACTACGGGAAAGGGTTGGTAATGAGAAGCCCCTCATTAATGAGGGGAAAGGGTTGGTAATGAGAAGCCCCTCATTAATGAGGGAAAGGGTTGGTAATGAGAAGCCCCTCATCACTAAGGGAAAGGGTTGGTAATGAGAAGCCCCTCATTAATGAGGGAAAGGGTTGGCAATGAGAAGCCCCTCATCACTAAGGGAAAGGGTTGGTAATGAGAAGCCCCTCATTAATGAGGGAAAGGAATGGCAGTAAGAAGCCCCTCATCAGTGAGGGAAAGTGTTGGTAATGAGAAGCCCCTCATTAGTGAAGGAAAGGGTTGGTAATGAGAAGCCCCTCATCACTACGGGAAAGGGTTGGTAATGAGAAGCCCCTCATTAATGAGGGGAAAGGGTTGGTAATGAGAAGCCCCTCATTAATGAGGGAAAGGGTTGGTAATGAGAAGCCCCTCATTAATGAGGGGAAAGGGTTGGTAATGAGAAGCCCCTCATTAATGAGGGAAAGGGTTGGTAATGAGAAGCCCCTCATCACTAAGGGAAAGGGTTGGTAATGAGAAGCCCCTCATTAATGAGGGAAAGGGTTGGTAATGAGAAGCCCCTCATCACTAAGGGAAAGGGTTGGTAATGAGAAGCCCCTCATTAATGAGGGAAAGGGTTGGTAATGAGAAGCCCCTCATCACTAAGGGAAAGGGTTGGTAATGAGAAGCCATCATAAAGATTTGCATCACGGCTGGTTTAAAGCCTTTTCCTTTAAGCCATACATCCCATCTGCACACTCAGTTAAGCAAGATAAGGGGATGTACACTGGGCTGTCCAGCTGTGTTGGCCCTCCTATCCAAAAGGGCAAGGGTTTTGCAACCGGCTAAGATTTGTGGCAGTGTAAGATAGTGATATAAAAAGTGTAATTTTTTAAAGCTATTTCCCATAACAGAAGCATATATGTGATATGTGCTAAAGACAGTGTGAATTTCAGCTGCAAAAGCAATGGTGGCAGAGAAAAGGCATAGAAAATTATGAAGGGCAATAGTAGTGAGTGTGGTTGTTGTGGGATCCAGTAGCAGCAGCTGTGATGATACTCTAGCATAGCATGTCATTCTGAACTATTGTTTGCTTTAGCCTATTTCAAATCTGCTTGATGCAAAAGTGCATTGAGCCTTTCTCAAAGTACTGTGGATCGGACTAAGCCAATCCTATTATTACTGTTTGAACTTTTAAACTAGATAATGCATCAGAACAACAGCATGCAACATAAAATAAAATATCCTACAAATTAACTAGAATCCCCAAAATAGAAAGACCCTGAAATACATAGATGAAAGTGTTGAAATCACTGCCATCTGCTGATGGTGATGTAACAAAGTAGCAACCTCTCGTAGTATTATTAGTGGTAGTAAAAAGACACAAATTAGATACTTTGATAGTAAAAATTCTGTGCAAAATAGTTTGTAGCATCAACACACTTTGTACTGTGTAGATTTACGTACAGACAAAATAAGAAAGGGAAACCTGTACCTGACACTGATACATATAAATATGACGTGCTACAAAAAGATGTGCAGGAAGAAAGGAAGGGGTTGTTTGGAGAAAGTTTGAATAAAACAGAACTGTGGTAGAAGTGTTAACTGCCAGACTATGACAGCAGAAGCATTCTGACTCAGGAATAAGTCTCTTTTTACTCAGCAAAGACAAAATCTGGAAAAAGTAAAGAGACATCTAAGACCTACAAATTTAGACTATAATATGAAAATGCTAAATAAATGGTATAATGAAATAACAGAATAATCAGACTTCAGGAATTTTAATCATTGTTTAAAATACAGAATTTTATTCAAATCTTTCTGAAATAGAAATATGCACCAAAAAGAGTTGGAGAAATAGCCATCTTCAAAATAATGTTGACATATTATTTGATAAGTGGGCCACTGGATTCTTTTGTGGTGGACCTATTCACAAATTGCTCTCTGATGGAAACAGGCAATGCTTTTTGTTAATCTGAAACTGGCTGCAATGGGATATGTTGCAATCCAAAATTATCAGTCAGGAAGTTAAAAATAGTTATTATTCCCTTTATGTTTACTACATAAATAATTTTATATGATTGGAATCAAAAGATCCACACTGAATTCTTTCCAGAAGAAAATAGCAGCACATAATCTCTGGGAATGTTATTTTGTAGTTATTTATTATATATTTTTTTTATTTTTATCTTTATTTTTTATTTTATGTATTTTCATATTTTTGTATGTGATACAATGTATGACTTTCAAAAAGAAAGAAAGAAAGAAAAGAAATATTTTGAAATACCAGATTTGCTAACTGTATATAACAGGCTCATATGTCAATTTCCACGACAGTTCAAAAGAAAATAGGAACTTCTAATAAGATTCTTGGAGACAAAACATACTCGAGAATTCCATACTATTCTCATGGACTTCACTGTATCTCCATCCTGATTTACATGGCTGCACATAGACTTCAAACCTCATCCTGTGTGGAAAAACTGATACAAATTGTCTTGCCTTGCTGGTGAAATGAAATTTTACGGCTAGATAACTGACAACTTATTGTGTGTATATGTATATATATATATATATATATATATATATATATATATATATATATATATATGTGTGTGTGTATGTATATATATATATATATATATATATATATATATATATATATATATATATATGTATATGTATATATTGGATTTTAGCTTCACCTGGCTTTGTGAACAGAGTTCAGATACTCAGTCAAAAATTTGGTACTGGGGTCTCATGTCAGTTTTTTAAGCCAGCTTACTATTCGGGGAATTCAAATTGTATTCTGGGTACAAAACACACTAAATGACATTCTAAGCCCAAGGATTTTATTATATCTGATTCCTAATTTATATGCTAGAACAATGTCTTTGACAGTAGACAGAGTCTATTTCTATCCAACAAAAAAAAAAAAAAAATCAATGAAATGTTAGTGTGAATGATGGAATGTAATATAAAAACTAATCTTTATGTCTGGTCTAATGAGGCAGCAGTGATATTAGTTTTACCAAACCATCTGAGGAGTGGCCATACAGCCTCCAGTGGAAACAGATTATAGAGCTATACTATGACAACAAAATCCTCTTTAATGTTGCTGTATGATAGTTGTGTATAAGCAGCTATATGTCAGTTCACCTGAGATAGTTTACAATAAATAAAACGTTCATGGAATTCTTATAAGAAATTTATGTGCATGAGGTGTGATGGGTAAGACAGAGGTAACTGATTACATGTCTTTAAATAAAAATAATTACAGCTGCATATAACATGGGAATAATGTAAATGAGGCAACATGTTTCTGGAGGGATGTAATGAACTGACAGATTTTAAAAATTCCCTACACAGTACTTTTCAGAAATGGTGGGAGATTTAAATGTTGGACCTAAGGAAATTATTCTTTTGAGCTGAGCTACAGGATCTCAATTGCCCATACACAGTAAGGTCTTACCAAGTTTAATGTCATTAGCTTCCAGAACAGCAATTACTAAAAAACAGAAATCAAGTTCTAAACCAGCTGTAAATGAAGTACAGAAAATTGTAAAGGAGATAAATGTACTGGAGGTGAGATCTTTTGAAAAGAGAATTAGCAAATTGCACAGAAATAAATGTAATTTGGGGTAACACTACATGCAGAATAATGTTCAGATGAAAAAGTCAAATTTAAAAGAAGGCAGTAATTGAAAAAATTATGTAAAGATTGTGTAAGTGAAAATTATTAAAAACAAGATGTAAATATATTGCATGGAAATAAAGGTAATGTTATTGTGGTTTGTTTTCTTTTATGTTACTGTATATGCAATTGGGTCACTTTTATTTTTTGCTGTCATGCTTAATAAAGAAGTTTAAAACATGCTAGCTTGATGCATTTGTCAGTTGAGGGAGACCTTGCTCTGTACTTGAGTACAAAACATACCCAAGAATTCCATTCTGACTCCAAGGATTTCAATTCACCTCAGCCCAAATATATATGACATAGACTAACTTTGTAAGTAGGACTTTGTAAGTAGGTAGAATATAGACTGCATCACACAAAATAATACATTTTTATCTGAGCAAGTGAAATAAAACTTACTTTTTTATACTAGACTAATGATGACATATTACATATATAGTCTGGATATTAGTTTCACGTGGCCTTGACAACAATGGCCATATACCTCCCAGATGGAAGCTGTGTACAGAAGTAGACTGTGATGACAAAAGCCTCTGGAATGTTGGACATGTTAATTACTTGAAAGTGACAATGTGTCAGTTCCCGCAAGGAAGTTTAAAAAATCAGGACTTCTGACAATTGATAGTTGTTTTTTGTATAGCTATAGTTTGTCAGGTTGCACTGACTTAAACTCAGAGAATCTCCCTTCCAGTCTCTCGTACTATTACGAATAAACACTTCAAAGTATAAAAACAACAAATCGATTTTATTAGTGCACTCAGTTGGTAAGCGCTTTCACATAATTGCTTCATCAGACCATCAAGTGGACTGAGTACAAAGATATTTTAAAAACAAAACAACCAATCACAAAAAAGAACATCATTTCCTTAAACAACATCACAATTGCAAAATGCTTTAGAATCTATGATATATTCCTAACACACAAATGAATTAAAATAAACAAACTATCTATAAAATCATTTAATTCATACATCAGCTAACTACGAATGCAAAGACGCTATCATGTCATCGATCAAATAACATATGTTTGATAATAGCGAAACAGTATTGATCGTAAAAATAAAAAATCAAAAAATCAGAAAATCAAATTGCTGAATTCTCCATTCTTAACAAATAAACATACTAGAGGTACCTTATTCGCTGGTCAACTAAGGAATCTCAGAACACCTAACCCTGTTGAACATCTAATCGTGAAAGAAAACATTATTACCTATAACCACTTCACTCTACTTACAAAAACATAAAATTCAAAAACACATAATAGAAAATTTACCTAACCTACAATTACTTAAACTAAACTAAATTTCAATAACTACTTCATATAGAATCAAAAATCAACTAACTACAATGGCCAAAATAACGGAATAGAAGTCAGAAATCAAGCAACTCGCTTCTCTGTTCAGAATTATTAAATATGTTAAAAATACCTTACTCCCTGTTCAACTGAGAGAGCTACGATGTCATAACAATTACCCCAAGTAATCCTAATTAAGCATTTTAATCATAAAAAGCTTCAGGATTACGATACTTACAAAAACCTAAAAATTCAAAAATATATGATAAAACATGTAATAAAATATACCTATTCTACAATTACTTAAGCTAAGCTAAATGACTACATCATAAAAAATTAAACATCAACTAACAATGGTAGCAAAAAAGGACAGCATAGAAGTCAGAAATCAACTGAATATGCTGACTTCATATTTAAAGAGTATATATACACCGAACATAACCTGTTCACTATATACATGATGTCTTACACAACTCATAAAAGATGAAAGATAAATAATTCATGTTTTAATATTCACTTCTATGTAAAAACTAGCTAGACGTACTTTTATACAACAGCCCATTAACTGATAAAATAAAAGCTAAAATACCAAACTATTGCATCCTATGACCACAGCCAGCGTATACTCCTGAAAATGGAACATTAGCAACATTATTTCACTGACAAAATGCAATTACCAAAAAACACATGTGGATGTTCTATAGAACGGTAGATATCTATATCCTACCGTTCTCCATGAAACATAGACTTCACACTACCATATATAACACTTAAAAAAATTTATGCATAAGGGATTCATCATATCCAATACAATAATGTGCCCCTAGATACTTAAATGTCACATAATTTATGCATTACTGAAGACAAACAATACTACACTTAGTAAAGAATGCCTTATATAGGGTACCTAAACAACAATGCACAAGACGATATATTACTAAAAACAAATTTAAACAAGCTTATAATAAGCAACAACAAAACTTATAATATTAAAAAAAACATATATAACATAAAGTGTTAATGGCAGCATCCAAATCCTAAGCCTACCTAACCTTAAAACTCTTTGTTCGAAGAAATGGTTTGATGGATACCCTTTCATTTAGCCCTTTCCCTACATCAGCCCGAAGGCAGATAATCCACTTTGCTTCTTTTTCTTCTGTGACATTATTGATATTACCACCTCGTAAACCAAGCGTGATAACTTCAATAACCATAAACTCAAATATATGCTGAGGACCTGTAGACATTACATGTTTAGCTAGAGCATTGGTAATAACACCTGTCCTGATATTATATAGGTGTTCCCTAATCCTATTCCTAAAAAACCTATCCGTTTTCCCTATATAGAAAGAACGGCATTCAACACAGATAGCTAAATAAACAACATGCTGAGTATCGCAACTAGCTAAGCATTTAAACTTAAATTCCTTACCAGTATCAGGATGCAAAAAACTTCCTGAATCATTAATATATGAACAATAATTACACTTTCAACATGGGAAAGTCCCCATCATACCTAGAGCTTCATGTTCAACATGTGGATAACATAACATTCTTCTAATATTTGTTCTATTTTTGCATCTAAATTTGGGCTTATCTCCATTAATTTCAGCTATCTGTGGATCTGTTAGCAAAACACCCCAATGTCTCTTAAAAATATCATATATATTATTCTTATCCCTGGTGTAAAACATAGGTACTCTAATTTCTGTGGTTACATTATCTCTAACATATTTCTCTCTCTCACTCTGGCTAGAAAAGTAAGGTTTTGCTCTACTTCCTCTCAAGGACTCAATCTCACATAATCCCTCGTTGAGGTCATGTGAACTATATCCACGATGTTTAAGCCTATCCTTTAAATCAGTTAACTCATTATTAAACCCTCTTTCTGTATTATTCAGTCTTGATGTGCGCATCCCTTGACCCTTAACTATGTTCCTGAACACATAATTGGGGTACATACTGCTTCTATGAAGCAGGGTGTTTCTATAACACACTTTCCTATGCACACCAGTGTCAAATGAACCATCACTTAATCTTTCCACACATACATCAAGGAAATTGATTTTCCTTGTGGAAGCAGTCATAGTGAACTTCAGATAACTAGTAGCTTGATTCATTTGTTCCACAAACACATCCAGCATGTTTAACCTGTCATGCCACAGAAAAAAGACATCATCAACAAAACGCTTATAAAACATCACATTTCTCCTACATAATTCCATTGTGAACAATACAGCCTCTTCCCACAAAGCAAGAAACATGTTGGCGTAGCTATTGACACAAGGTGTACCCATAGCCACGCCATCATGCTGGTAGGAAGAGGGTCTTTTCAAATATAAAAACATTATTCTCAAGAATTGTTTCCAAAAATAAACACAGTAAATCTATCAGTTGTTCGTTGTATGTACTGTGCCTATCAAGATAGCGTTTTATAAAATTCACACCATCAGCATTGGGAATGACAGTAAATAAAGACTGAATGAATAACGTTACAAGTACTAGCGCTTTATGCTCATTCTGAGTATTAGAACTAAATATATATAACTCTTTCAAGAATTGCTGAGAATCTCTCAAAATATTAAAATTATCATTAATGAGAGGACGCAGATGCTTCTCTACATAGACTGAAAAAGGTTCAGTGCACCACCCCCTCCCAGAGACGATAGGTCTCATGGGAGGGTTGGTGCCGTCCTTATGAATTTTAGGTAACCCATGTATCGTGGGTATAGTAGGGTTCTCTATATATAAATATTTAAACAACTCTTTGGTAATGTTGCCAGATTTAACCAAATCATCAAGCATAGATTTAATACTACATACTTTAAGCTCAATGACTGCATGATCTATTATATCATAAAATTTAACATCATTCAACATTTCCAACATCGAAAACCTATACTTTTCTATATTCATCAATACGACAGGTCCACCCTTATCAGCCAGACGTATCACCACATTTATATCAGACTGCAATCTCTTCAGGGCTTCACATTCATTATAATTTAGTTTATTTTTCATATAATGCATAGACTCATCGTAATCATGACTAAAGTACTTATGTAAATCATCCTCAACTAGTTTATCAAAAGCATAAACTAAAGGATGATGATTAGGCATATATGTACTTGACCTCTTAAATGTATTTAAATCAATGTATCTATCATTACCCATTTCTAACTTCAACATAATGTTCCTAGTAAAAGTTTTCAAGTCAATAATCACATCAGTGAGCTGGCTCATACTGGTGGGTATGAAGCCTAGTCCCTTGTTAAGGACTGCACATTCATATTTATCTAAAACTTTATCAGAAATATTCCAAATCAGGTTGTCCCTGCATGATTCCACATTTTCTTTAGTGTACGTCCATTCATTCTCTCTGGTGACATCTTCCGTTTTTGTCTTCCTCGACTGACTGAACGCCCTCTCTTCGTACCTCTCGAATGTGGATATGGGTAAAGGGAACTGATGAAATTTCCCTACCAAATTCTGTCCTGTGTGAATACTAACTTTAGGACGGGTGTCCATTAATCCAGTCTTTTCAATATTACAAGAATTGATAGACTGTATATCATCATTGCACACCACTGAGCAATTGTTTATAATAGGAAGGGATTTAGCAGGAATACTGTCAGAGGTGGTAACTCTAATACCTGACCTAGATGACACATCCACCACCTCAATGGCATCCTCAGAAGGAATTGATGCTATTTCTCGAGGCTCATTAATTTTATTTTTATTCACAGTGACAGTATTCTCCTTCTCTACTTCATTACGTCTATCTGCTCTATCATTATGATTAGAGTCAGTGGCTGCTCTAGGCCAAGTGAAAACATGGCCTAGCTGAAAGTCTTTAATGTCTCTACCAAGTTTACCTCTCTTCTGTATTAATAATTGTCTTTCATATATTGAAACGCTGTCCATTAATGCCTCGATTGAAGCGTCAACATTGCATTTATTAAAACACGTATATAAATTAATTTGTTGCAGTCTAATAGATTCTCTAAGACTATCTTCTTCAGGTCTAAAAAATTCAATTATTAAAGTCATATATTTAGCGCTCACCTCTAAATTAATATCCTGCCATTTGTCAAGCAGATCTTTATATTGCGTTCCATAAGTTGGCATCTTCCAAACTCACAGGCCTCTGGGTACTATTTTCTTTTGTAAACAAGCTTCAAAGTGTTGCCTTTGCAATTGCAGATGTTTAAGTTTCAAAAAATCAGATTCCATCCGATCTATCGCCCTTTTCAGGTCTTCACTTTCAGCACCTCCCATCATTTCTATAGGATCGTCAGTCCTAACTTCATAAGTTAGCAGCGGATTGGCATTTTCAGTCACTAAATATTTAAACCTTTCCAAAGAATTGCCACTGGCTGGGTCAAAACTAACATCCTGCCTCTGGGGAATGTGTGGACCGGATTCAATTCTGCTGTTCAGCTCTGAATTGGATTGACCAACTTCTGGTCTGTAGTTTAGTTCCACCACAGTTGTGGTAAGGGAGTAAGGTATTTTTAGCATATTTAATAATTCTGAATGGAGAAGCGAGTAGCTTGATTTCTGACTTCTGTTCTGTTATTTTGGCCATTATAGTTAGTTAATTTTTGATTCTATATTGAAATTTAGTTTAGTTTAAGTAATTGTAGGTTAGGTAAATTTTCTATTATGTGTTTTTGAATTTTATGTTTTTGTAAGTAGAGTGAAGTGGTTATAGGTAATAATGTTTCCTTTCACGATTAGATGTTCAACAGGGTTAGGTGTTCTGAGATTCCTTAGCTGAACAGCAAATAAGGTACCTCCAGTATGTTTATTAGTTAAGAATGGAGAATTCAGCAATCTGATTTTTTGATTTTTTGATTTTTTATTTTTACGTTGTTTGATCAATACTTTTTTGCTATTATCAAACATATGTTATTTGATCGATGACATGATAGCATCTTTGCATTCGTAGTTAGCTGATGTATGAATTAATGATTTTATAGATTGTTTATTTTAATTCATTTGTGTGTTAGGAATATATCATAGATTCTAATGCATTTTGCAATTGTGATGTTGTTTAAGGAAATGACGTTCTTTTTTGTGATTGGTGTTTTGTTTTTAAAATATTTTTGTACTCAGTCCACTTGATGGTCTGATGAAGCAATTATGTGAAAGCGCTTACCGATTAAGTGCACTAATAAAATCGATTTGTTGTTTTTATACTTTTGAAGTGTTTATTCGTAATAGTATGAGTTATTTGATTATACTGCATTGGAGCTCGCATGGTTGCTGCTGCTGGATTGTGCGTTTTGATTTTCACATTCAGTGTTTTTTACAGCGCAGCATTTGCCTATAGGAGTGTAGCCATCTTTGTTTTCTTTGATATTTTAAACATATTTACAGTGCCTAGGAAGATGAAATAATTGCTATAATAATGGATAAGAGTGATGTTAATTCACATAATGTGAAAAAAAAACATTTTGAGAAGGAATCAATTTGGCAGCATGCAATATATTAAAAGCTTATTGCAAAAGTTTGAAAATGCATGACTGAAAAGTCTACCAGTTCAAGTTTCTTTATTTTTAATCCAATGAACAAAAGTTAAAGCAAGCAGCCATGTATAGAACTTTGTCAGAATTATTGATATGAATGAACAGTTGGCTGTCACCCTATTCTAAGGGCATAAACACCTGTATCAATTTCCATAGTCCTATTTGTAGCATGAGTAATTGCCCAGTGATAGCTAATTTTATCACTAATATTAACTGGACTGGTGGAAGCACTGTAGATGCCTTCCAAAAACCTGTATGTACTTTTTGTGTTTTGTTGAGGAAAAGGGAGCCAAAGGTTTAGTGATTGGTAGAAAGTAAGCATGGTAAAATTATGCTAAAATGCAGTACATAACATCCTTTTTTTATGAAGAGAACTCTTTGAGTAAATAACAGCACAATTTAACTTCTATCCCTGCTTGTGCAGAGGGCTGTACATCAGAAATTACTTGTGCTCCTTGCTTCATATTAGCTTGGACTGCATATTAATATGATGTAGGTTGGCTACTCATATCCTATTACTCTGTTTATGTGATGAAGTGAGAGGTCATACTAAAAAAAATAGCAGAACTTACATTTCAGTTATTTATATCTCTCTCTCTGTATATATATATATATATATATATATATATATATATATATATATATATATATATATATATCTTTTTATTATTGTTAGACATACACAGCGCAGTAATGCCATTATGTGGTACTGAGGTGCCAAACAATGTTAGTACAGCAGTATGCAGTGTATTTACTAATGCTTTCAGGCAATCTAATAAGTGCACTTGCAATTACTATAGAGTTTTGGGAAGAATCAACATTTATAGCACCCATATTTTGGTAAGATGGGAAATGTACCTGAGACTAATCCTGTACTAAATAAAGGAGTGTAAATTCTAGACTTTTATACAAATATACATCCAATTAGAATTCTGATCCTGTAACTTCTGGCACATCAAAAAATTAACTGTGATTCAAAAAAAAAAATGCAAATTCCAAAACTGTGTTACTTGGTGATGCAACTTTAAAACATTTTATGATGTTTCAGACAAAAAAACCGCCCCCCCCCCGAACATGCCTATTGCTTATGTATACCAACCCCAAGAGTGCTGTTATTTTTTTAGAGCAAAACTGAAAAGATCTATGAAAAATATTTTTACAGGGGAACAAGCCCCTTGCAGCCCAACCCCCTGCTAACAATACACACAAGCTTCAAGATTCACTACATTGGAGAAATGAAGCTTGGGAACAAACCAGTTTGTCCCGGGACATCTTCGGTGAGGGATAGAGTGAGATAAATGGATGTGGGGAGTGGGAGATTTGTTAGGGAAGGTGGTTAAGCTTCTGGAAAAGAGATAGGTTTGATCAGACTTTGAGAAAGGATGGGTTAATTTGTTAAAGAGACTTTAGAGGAAGACAGGTAAATGTAGGGTGGGACTTAGTTTTTGTAGTACTGTAACTGGGAAGAAGAATCACATTTTGAGGTGAATTTGCAACCCACCCTTCCTTACCTTCCTGTTTTCTTTGGGTTAATTTGTTTGGTAAGGTAATGGAGGTGAGTACTGACTGGAGAAGAGGGGTAGGTTTGTCACACTTCTGTTCCCCCTCTTGGTGTTGGATGTTGATGCAATGAGTTTTGGGATTGAAAGTAAGCTGTTAGTATGCTGCTTGATGAGAATAAGTGAGTGCAGCTATGGACACTGCTTATTCAGACAGGGTGAGTGGGTGCGCTGTCCCGATGTATTTTATAAGGATTTTCATGTTGTGGTTATAAGGTCATTCGTCTTACAATTAATATGTGAAAATAGTGTAACGTAGTTATGAGTGAAATTAATAAAGGTCATCAAATGCCATTTGGTGTCAACATATATTATTAAAGGGGACAAGTACAAAGGGGCAAACTCCCAGACCGCACTGTAACTTCATATCACTTGCATAGCAGCTAGCAGGCTGTAAAACAAGGAAAAAAAGAATGTCTGATCTTTTGAGTATTTACTTTTACAGACTGCAACCTCATATTTGTATCTAGACAGATATTGTACATTATAATGAAAAGCTATATATTTCTTTCTTATATAACTTTGGTTAAGAAGACACTGAAATAATCTAGCTGTTGTGCTTAACATCATCATCATCATCATCATCATCATGTTTTTGAGCCTATAGTCTAAAAATATCATCATCATCATCATCATGTTTTTGAGCCTATAGTCTAAAATATATATTTATTATGTAGGTTGACTTTCATACATATATTTATTTAATTATTAGAACCAGTGTGACTTAAGAATCATACAAATTGACATGTTGGTAGGAATAAGTCAGGGTTGTGTCAATAAACACTGTGCTATTGGAACATGATGAGCAGAGAATAAGGTTTATATGGCATGACATACATACTTCAGTTTTAGTAAATTTAGTTTGATTTTTAGGACGCACAGTATCTGGATGTCTTGCTCGGTGCAGAATTATGAAGCTGTTACTATATGGCAAAGGAAGACTTGTGCATTTAGTTTCATGTACATTACCAAATTAACAAGATTACCTTAAATTTGCAAATATAAAAAAGTTATTAACAGCAGCTTGACTCTTCACCATATTTCCTACAAAAACAGTACTAAGTAGCATTTAGAAGCATATTGTCACATAATAGTCAACTAATATTTACTTACTTTACTTAAAAAAAAATCAGCGTATGAAAATAACATTTGGACACTGTTTCTTTAAGAACAGAGGCTAATTACAAGCCAAAGTGACAGCTAAGCACCTAATTATATTATTGCCACACACTTAATGACAGAGCAACAACAGCTGAGTACAGATTGTAATTTCTAAATAAGGAACACGAATTCCAGAGATAGTACTTTGTCATGACAACATCTAATTGTTAAACCTATAATCACATTGGGACAAATTAAAATATGATGTCAAGGGCTGGCTTCTTAATTCAGTGAGTCTTGAAATGAAATGCTCCTCTGGCAAGATGGTGATAGCATTCCACAATCTTTTCCTTTATGTTTTAACTGCTAAAATGCTTAGCAGTATTAGGAGCGGTGAACTCATCCCAAGATCAGCTTCTACAGTATATATCAACACTTGACTTAACATGTCATTTTGAGCAAACAATTACTTTGAATAAGTGCAATTTAGGAAAAAAGGCATATTCTACAAAAACCCTTTTTTGTTTGAATGGTTTTATGTAAATGTGGCACTCTTAATATACAAAAAAAAAACTATATAGATTAAAAGTGGTTCATTTGTGCTTTGGAAGATATTAGTCTACAAATTAATGTAAGTTTGTGGTATACTGTCGTTAATATTTTTTTTCCTATATGTTTTGCTTCAACATGACACACATCATTCAATCATAATATCTTGATAATGTTCAATATTTAGTTCAGAATTTGCACAATAGATTGGTCAAGGCAATTATGACATGTATTTTAAATTCCTGACATAATACATTTCTTGCTTTAGCATAAAGATTACTTCATCATTGCATGTAATAAAATTTAGTCTGTTCATATCCATAGTTTGAATATTTACATAAATAAAAGGTATAATATATTTTAGGCGTTTATTAGCCTGGCTCTGTTCTATATTGCTGATAGTCATGTTTCCCATTCTCAGATAACCACACAGTTATTCCTACAGCTCATTGTTTACTGTCAGGAGATAAGAAGCAGATTTATTTTATATATTGATATTCATTTTCAGTTTTACATGCTAACTTCTTAACTTTCAGCTTCACCATACCACCTTTTATAATGAACAAAACATGCCCCAAATCTCTAATCTGCCATTCACTCATACTTTATTTTGTTTGCAAAATTCTCCACTAGTATCTTTAGTATATTCAGGATCCTATAGGCCATGATTTCTAATTTATGTGTATGCCCTACCCTTTCATCAGACCCAAAGATTGTCATTTTACCCTTTTTCATTGTCCAAATATGTCCATATATTTAGCTATAATTGGGTTCTGATGGTTACATGAACACAAATCCTAGCAGCTTTTTATTAGCCATTGTAATCAATATCTTAGTAACTTATTGCTGACCCTTGTTTCTAATAGTCCACCTTTTATAACATGGTCCTAAATCACAGTGTTTGGCTTGGCCCCATACCCAAGCAACATGCAGTGGGCACCAAATTCCATATTATGGTTATCTTTTGTACTGTTTCATCTTCTAAGCCCTTATGGACTCTTTCTCAAATGCCCAATGTCCCTTAAACATATTGATTTAAACTGCATCATTTCTTTTCATGGTTAAGTCTAATACTTTGTAGCTAGTCCCACTCCAAGTCCCAGTCCATCAGTCAAAAATCGTCTCAGTTACCATTACTGATCACTACTTATGTGCAGGTTGCATAGTATTGACAAGTGATTCTACAGTACCTTTAAGCGGCTTCCATGTTATGTTCACACAGCTTGACTGTTACCCTACTGTAATCCTGGTGCTACGGTGACAATGATGAGACACTGAAAGCATCCAGATTCTCCCAGCACATATGGGTGATCTCTATTTTTCAGCTGTATTTCAAATCTGATATCCATCCTATAGTTCATATGAGTCCGATCATCATTTTCTTTGGCTTCCACAATAGATCATTCATTTCCTCTGTCTTTTTTTTTTTTGCTATTTATCAGAGATGCTCTTTCATTCTTTTACAATGAAGTGAAGATGAAGTAAATGGAGTCTGTGTTTTTTTCATCAGATTTTGACATATTTCTCTCTACCCATTGATTCCTGTCAATTCCTGTTTTCTTCAGCACTGCATGCCCCAGTTGTATTTCTGACCCCCAAACCTGCTGTATTTCCTGCTTTTCTAGTTTGATCAGGGATATTGATAACAAGAAAGAGTAGTGGTATCAACACTGGTAGCTTGCTGTCCAAGCTTCCTGTTTAACTGTATCTGTTTCCAGTAAGCCTTTTCAAGTTCATGCTTCAATGCTTTGCAATGCATGACATGCCCCATATTTACCCTGGCTACTTCCTAAAACAGAGAAATAACTAAAAGCACATATATCCTCCCGGTGTAGTGATACCAAGCTGGTAATTTCCAGGACACAGTGAAGAAATGTAGTGTATGTAGAAAATTGTTCTAAGGTAATACAGTACATAGCAATATTAAAACAAGGAAAATGTAACATTTTAGAGAAGGATATTGTTGGGCAGCTGCACACAACAATAGTGCACAGCGTGTGATATTTTACTCATGTTTATTTATGTACTCGGCTTTGTTGAAAATAAGCTGTGATAATAAGGGATGTAAAAAGAATATGAAAAAAAAAACTGCATATGCCCTCTTTCTACAGTTTATGTTAAATCTGTCGTACATGATTGCTTTTAGTTAATGAATCATATTGGAAACTGCTAGTTGTTCAGAAACCGTACACATCCTTTAGTAAACAAAAATAGAATTAGGTATTCAGGCTAAAATTACTTTGGGGTATGCAGATGCTAGCGCAATGACAGATATTTTAAGCCATAATTATTTCTTCAATATTCTGCATTTACAAATCATGGAAGAGGTAAACTATGAGAAAATTATTGGCCACAACGAACAGTTGTTGACTATTGACAGACTCTCAACATGGCTTCTGGACTGGCATCAAATCAACTTGGCTGAACTATAAATATATCTATGTATGTATAAATTATGAATGGGCTTAGATTGATAACTTTGGCCCGTAATTACCTTAGCAAACAAAACTTTTCAAGTAGGTTCTGGAAATGTCTGGAAACACCATAGATGACAAAGGTGAGTTAACTAGTGGTATGCTATAAAGTTCAGTTTGTGGACCTATATCATTATCTGTTTATAACCTACCTTGTCTTAGAACTGTATCCCCTTTACCTGACGATGTAAAAAATATCATTATCATCAACCCTCATCACTTAGAACCAGTGCTCACACCTCCAGAATGGTATCCTACATAATCCACATTTATTTATTCCTTTATTGCCACTGATTGCTATTTGATAAATGAGTACATGGACTGGTCACCAGATCCCTTTTGGCATGATCCAGGCAAGTAAGGGCAACACTTTAATAAAATATTAAGAAATATCATATTAGTCTGAATAGCAAACTATTTAGAATGCAGATACAAATAGGATGTAAAATACAGATTTACAACAGATATTTCGAGCAGATGAATATTTTTAATCCAGGTGGAGAAAGACAGCTGCAGATTTACAAAGAATATTTCAAATGCTTGAATTTACAGAACTGGCAGTGATATTTTCATTCAGTAGCAGATTTACAATGTATAATGGGAAGTTACTTTTGCTAGTGCAAAACTTTTCAGGAACATCGCACTTGTTAAAATTAGGCACACTATTTACAATACAGCTTTGGAATCAAAGTACCAGTGGTTACTGGGGAAGGCAGAAGTGATTCATCGTTAATATTGTAAACAACATTGATATTGTGGGGCCATGCTTGAAGTTATTTCCTTTGAGTGCTTAATGCAGTCCAGTCTCCCACTGAATGTTCTGCTTAAATTAAAAACAGATTTAAATTCTGTTTAGAACTTATATTATCTGAAAATAATCAACCATTAATGACAATAAATTTGCCGAAATACTTGCACTTCAAAAAGCTTACATCCCCCATCCAGCTTTCATTTGTTAACTTTCTTAGGCTTACAATTAAGTAAGTCCTTCAACAGAAAGACTCCATATGTAAGCATTCCTATCATCTAGGCCACCAACTGAAAAAATATCCAGTAACGGGCCATGACAATGATTTATTTTATTTTTATTTATTTATTTTATTTATTATTTTACATTTGTTGTCCGGGCTAGTCTAGCTGGATATATGTCCATTTTCAGTAGAGGCCCGGGGAGAAAAGCTCCAAACATGGATACTAAGAAAGTTAACAATGCATAGAACCATTAAGAATAAATACAGAGGTAGCAATGGTCTAGTGAACAGTTATAATAATACATTTGTATACTAAACAGTTTCAGTAGAAATTAACTAAACAATTCTACAAAAACTAAACTAAAACAATTCTACAAATCACACTAGAAGGTATGAGCAAGTCTAAGTTAAGGGAAACAATATATATGTCATTGTCTTATTCCAGAGGAAGAGTAGTAATTCGATTTGGAAGTAAAGGTTAAAGGAGAAGGGATAGGGTTAAGAATAGAAGGGGAAAAAGATGTCAGTCTGGGTTAGTACATGGACAAAGTCAATGAGCTTTCAGATGTTCTTTAAGATGTTTTTTTAAAAAGAGAAGTAGAAGCAAGGGTAGATAATTCAGCAGGAAGCTGATTCCAGAATTTTCCTGCAGTGTTTGAGAAAAGTGAATCCCCGGCTTTGTTGTTGGCTTTATTTGAGGAAAATAGAAGCTTGTTAGCAGAGCGTAGTGTAGCTAGATTAGTGTATGGTGCAATTAGATTAGTGAGGATAGGGGTGTTGTTAGGGTGGTACAGGGTCTTGTGCGTAATAAGCAATTGTTGAAAGAGTATCTGTTTTTTCAGTTCTAGCCATCCAAGTTGTTTGAGGTTAAGGCAGTGGTGAGTTTTAAAGGGGGAACATGTGATGAATCTAGCTATACTATTATAACAGGTGGAGAGTTTAGAGAGGTTGTTTTTGGATAGGTTGGTATATATAACAGAGGCATAGAAGAGGGTGGAAATGAGGTGGGTCTGGGCAATTGCTTTCCTTGCAGAAGGGGTAAGGAAGGGTTTTATTATATAGAAGGTGCCAAGTTTTCTGTTAACAGACTTTATAGTAGAGTTTATGTGTTCATCGTAGTTGAGATGATTATCAATAGTTACACCTAGTAGGCGGGTTGTAGTCTCTGGGTTGATGTTGGTACCATTGTTAGAGGTTAAAGAGAAGAAAGGAATGGGTGATTTATGAGTAGGAGTAAAAAGCAGTAGTTTTGTTTTTTGGGGATTTAGGAGGAGGCAGTGTTGCATAAACCAGTTTTCAACATTCTGAAAAACAGTTTGGGTGAGGGAGTGGAGAGAGGATATATTCTTGGCTGTGCAGATTAAAGTGGAGTCATCAGCATATTGAATGCAGGTGGCTTGAGGTAAGTTCATGTGTAAGTTATTAATAAATAAGGAGAAGAGTAGGGGACCTAAGATAGAGCCCTGGGGTACTCCAATATTTACTGGAAGTAATGGAGACAGATTGTTATGCCAAAGTACTGCTTGCTGTCTATTTTCCAGATAAGACCTAAACCATTGTATGGCTTGAGGATCAAGAGAGTGAGCCTTTAGTTTGTTTAATAGTAGGTTATGGTTAACCATGTCACAGGAACACCAAGCAATGATCACCACGATGTAGAAATATAAATTTGATGATTTTATTAAAATAACAAGCGCTTTCGCATACGGACTGTATGCTTCTTCGGGTTACAATAACTAATAAAAAAACAAATGCTTATATAGCAAAAAGCCATTCCTTAATATCCCGCTTTTTCTTTCATTTAATTAATTAATCAAGCAATAATAAATTTAACATCAGCTCATTAAATTTGAGTCTTACTTAAAAACTTTCATTTAAAGCTGCATGTTTAAAGCATCTGTAAAATAATAATACTATGGCTCACTTCTAAAGAACAAAGGCTTTTGACAGGTCAATGAATAGAGCAGAGGAAAAAGAGTTATTGTTACGATTTTTATATATAGAGTCGGTAAAGTATAAAAGGGCAGTAGATGTGCTATGGAATGGCCTGAAGCCATGTTGGCAGTTTGCCAGTAGGTTATTTTGTAGTAAGTGGTTAAGCAGTTGTTTGTGAATACATTTTTCCATTATCTTAGCTAATGGGGAGAGTAGAGCAATAGGGCGAAAGTTAGAGAGCTCAGTAGATGGTCCTCCTTTATGTAGAGGGATGATATGGGATATTTTCCATAAAGCAGGGATTTTGCCCTCAGAGATAGTTCTGTTAATAAGGATAGAGATGGGATAGTCTATGGCTTTTGCGGCAATTTGTAGGTATTCAGATGGGAGATGGTCAGCAGAAGGGGTGCAAGGTTTCAATTTTTGAAGAAGCTTACAGATGAGAGATGTAGATACAGGTTGTATTTGAAAGGTGGGTAGAGAAGTATTGCAGTTATTTGGTTGGAAAGCAGTGGGGGGTGGTAAAGAATTGGCTAGGGTTTGAATGGCATCTGTGAAATAATTATTAAAGGCATCGGGATTAGGTTGGAGTTGCTATTGTTGAAACCGGTTGGGTCAGGAGTAGTAGTGTGACCTGGCTGAAGAAGTTTGTTTATCCCAGACCAGAATTTTTGTGGAGTTTGTTGATTGGTTTGTTGAAGGTGTAGGAAGAAATCTTTTTTGTCTCTAAGAATATCCTTTTTGGTGGTATTTCTTAGTTGTTTAAATTGGAGGTGTGTTGTTGTACATTTGGTAGATCTCCATTTGGCCCAGATTTTATTTCTGAGGAGTATCTTTTGCCTAGTTTGTTTTGTGAGCCAAGGGGCAGATTTGGTTTTTATTCTAGTGGAGCGATAAGGTGCATGGGGGTCTAGGATTTGAAGAAAGTTTTATTAAAATAGGTGACAGCTTCGTCTAGTTCTAGATAGGTTAGTGGTGACCAGTCACATGCTTGCAATTCGGTTAAGAAGCTGTCTGGATTAAAGAATTTTTTTAAGCGGGAGGTTTTGAGATTATGAGTAGTTGCAATATGGACTTTTTGTCTAATAATGTAGGTAAGTACGTGGTCACTGATATCGTCTGGAAGGGTTCCTGGAGTATAAGATTCAGGGTGGCTATTAATAAGAATCCAGTGCAGAGTACTTTCCTTGTTACTAGGTTTATGGATTCTTGTAGGAGTTGTTATTAATTGTGAGAATCCGAAGAGGTTTATGTGGTTGGTGGGGTTTAGAGAACTGCAAGTGGACCAGTCTATGTTAACGTCACCAAGTACAATGGTCTCCTGGAGTAGTTGGGTAGAGAGGTGACTCAGCAGGTTCTCTACAGAATACGTGTTATTACCTGGAGGTAGATACATGTAGATTATATAGATAGATCTGGAATTATTGATTTGGAGTTTGATAGATAGGGTTTCAGATTTAGAGTCTAATGATGGAAGCACATTAATGGGGGAAATTTGGAGATTAGATTTATAGAGAATGGCTAAACCCCCACCTTTTTTATTTTATGGTCATTTCTAAGGATGTTATAGCCAGGAGGACTAATTTCCTGGTCTAGAGTAGATGGTTTTAGCCAAGTTTCTGTAAGACATAGAAGGTCAAATGAATGTACATCTAGGAGTGCATGCAGGTGGGAGATTTTATTGTTAATACTTCTAATGTTAAAGTGAGCTATCAGAAGGGAGTTAGATGGATTCATAATTGTAGAAAGTATGGGTACTGTAAAATTGGTAGGGTTAGTGGGGGAGTCAGTAAAGTGGCCAGGGTTTGGATGAATGTCACTGTCTAGGAGGGGTGTTGCTGGGGGTATAGTAGAGATTTTAGGAGTTTATAGAGGTTATTAAAAGTCTTTTTGGTAGAGAAGTAAATAATGTGGGTTGTTCTGTGGAATTTTGGTAATATATAGTTAGAGAAACAGGTTGTTACTATGGTTAAGGAAAAAGGTGAAAGAAGATGATAAAGTCTGTTGGCTGTAATGGTTTTGTTCAGATAGAGAAAGATGTTCGTAGGAGGTAAGTGAATAAGGTAAGGTAAGAAAGGCTAGTGTGGTAGTTAGGAATAAAAAGGTGGTGAATATAGTTTTATTTGATGGGGCCATAGTATTATGATTTAAGTAGGGAGTAGATTGTGTTAGTAGGTGAAGTAGTAAGGAAAGGAGAGTGTATGATGAGGTTGAGCAGGTTATAAGTTAAGTAGGTGAGAAAGTACCAGGGGCTTAGGAGGTAGAGTAGAGTAAGGTTGGGAAGTAGAGGGAGTGGTTTGAAAGAGTTTAGTAGTACTAATTAGGAGAGAGAGTTACGGGTGTGGTTTGGTGATGATGAGGATTGTGATAGGAAGAGATGGGATGAGCTGAAAACCAAAAACATAAAATAAAGCTCTGATACCTACTTTTCAGTGAAAACTAAACATTTTTTTTTCTGAAGGTGCAAGACCCCACACATCCCCAATGTCGAGATATACTTTCAACAAATCTCCAGCTTATGTATACTGTCACTTCAACCACACAACATTGAGAAAATGTGCAGATTCAATGATCACTGAAAGTGTTTTCAGTGCTTTTTATTTGCACAAGCAGTGTTCACTTGCATATTCTTTGCAAATTCACTGTGTCCCCTGAATATGCCCTGTTCTTAATCTCACTATGTTTCTGCTTACATACCATCTAACTCCCATCTACATTTATCAAAATATGCTACTTTATTTTTATTGCTGAGATTAAGACTTGCCAGTTGTTTGATACTACAAAAGGCAAACTGGTTGTCCATTCCAGGAAGACAGGAACGGCTTCCCTACCCCTGTCCATATTCTATCATATTAATAAACTAGCAGATTTGCCCACCCCTTTTCTCAAAACTCACTGCTAGGAAGCCTGTCTATGAACTAAAAAAAAAAAAAATTATAAAGCTCTAACTTAAACTGACCTCCTATTTGCACCATCGACTGTGATATAACATTTGCAAATTAGGACCTGCCTATTGGAATAGTCTATATACAAAAGTGAGACAACAGCAAATACTGCCAGCATTCAAAGAAAAAATCTTAAAAAATAAAAGAATATAAATGCAAGTGTTTTCTGAAACCTGCGCAATTCAGAAATTTAATTTACATTTAAAGACACAGTATTATTATTATTCTGAATTAAATTTCTCTTATAAATGACCATGAAAGCTATATTATATCTGATAAACATTTTATTATTTTATGCTAGTCTTTATTTATATGTGCATTTCTTCTGTTACTCTTGGGCTGTGTTATTTCTGTACTGTGATTTTTATGTTACCGACATACATAAAATATCTGTGTTTCTAAATCCTTCTTGTGCCTTTCTGTGGTTAAGGTTTATCATCATCATGTCTATAGTCATTGCAATGTCTTGGTATATGTAATCTGTATATTCTTATCTATTTATATTACTAGTTTTAGGTTTCTTCTTAGAATGAGTAGCCCTGGGTAGTGTCAGAAAATAGCTCTGCAGAAAGACCCCCTAAATGATTAACAAATGCAACCTAATATTTTGAAAACCAGCCCTTTCAAAGGATTATTATTATTGATTGTAAATTTGTGAAACGATACCTGCACAGTGTGAAGGGAAAACAAGTGCAGATTATTTTTTGAGTGAAATTCTTAACCCATATCTCCATGCACACAGAAGGACACACTCCTCCACCATTAATAGTAATGTACTCTGATATCACTGCATTTTGGAGCATGAGATTTAATGACTTTAACAAACCCGCGCCTTGCAAAATCTGCATTGACTCAAAATATGTACAAACTTTATAGAAACTGTTCAGTTATTGAACCCTCTTTTAGTCAGGATCATTAGTGATCTGTTTTCACCCCTTTCTTAGTGAAGTTTTCATTCTCTAATACCAGATGTAGAAGGTAAGGATGATGTTAATAATGTCAAAGCAGATCTATTATTTGAGCCAACTGAGTTATTTTACTGATTTAGTAATTTGCATAAATAATTGACATCTGTCTTAGAAGATATCTCAAGGAAACAGTTGTATTGGAGGATTAGTGAAAGTTGAATGCAACTATAAAGGCAGCTCCTAATTCAGGAAACACCAGACAGACAATCTTACAATGATAAATGGATTGTGGCCTGGACTTAGTCACTTCAACATAGCTTTTCCCAAGATGTTATGAGGCCTAGAGAAGAATGCTGGAAACTGCACTTAAAGAGCATTCCTTTACTTAATCTGCCTGCTATTGCTTTTGTGACAATAGTTATGTAACTTAACATATGATATCATGAATAACAGAATGCATTTAAGAAAATTTTCTTAGCCTCTTAATGTGGTATTTTATACAAATATATTTTATATGTATAGGTGTTTGTGTTTTATATGTATAATTGCATTGTATTTTATGCAGTTCTTAGCTTGCATTGTGTGGGTATGTGGTGTGTGTGTGTGTGTGTGTGTGTGTGTGTGTGTGTGTGTGTGTGTGTGTGTGTGTGTGTGTGTGTGTCTGTGTGTGTGTGTGTGTGTGTGTGTGTGTGTGTGTGTGTGTGTGTGTGTGGTTCCACTAATGAAAGTTGATCCATGTAGAGTTCCTCAGAAACCCTGTCAATTATATATATGCTAACTCCATTATTGCATGATCCCCAGTGAAAGGGTATAGCCCCTTACCAAAAGGGACTATCGCTCTCTCATGGCTGTCAAACATTTGGAAGTGTATACATACATATAGACACAAGTATTTTTTTCTTTTTTTTCTCAATACAGTGTGTGCACTCTGACTGACATTTAATCTTACACTACCTGCATTGAAGTTTTCCATTATGTACTGAATTTGCTATGTGCTCAGTCTGGATATTATATTTTTGATTAGAAAGACTGTGATGTATTTTCTGCTCTCTGAACTCAGGTCAAGACTGAAATATGTGCTTCAAAAAACATAATTTTACATTCCTTTTATCTGTATATTTTATGTTAGGATTTATGAGATTATGTGATTGGTTCACATTGGTGTGGTTAGTCATATTGCTTCTGGTTTTGCGTATACAATTGATCACTGTTTGGAATATAAATACTTCTGATGAAGCCTTAACAGTGAAATTGCTTAATAGATATATTTTAGTCAATAAGTGGAAGAGATGTATCCATTTGGTATTTTTTCTTGATTTCATTTATGTCTAATAATGCCACACTACTAAATTCACTTTCCATAATTTTACTGAAAATGTATTTCAGATTAATGGGCACTGAGCTTTTAATAACTTGGGGACTGAATCTGTGCAAGAAATTAAATAAATAAATAAATATATATATATATATATATATATATATATATATATATATATATATATATATATATATGTGTGTGTGTGTGTGTGTGTGTAATTATTTATCATTGCTTGGCTATTACATTATCTAGCAGGTTATCTATTCTTTTAAATGCTGTTTCTCTATCACTGTTTAAAGATGTTGACAGAGATTCAGCTTTATTTTCATTTATAACACTGTTAAATTTGAGACCTACACTACTGGGAAATGAACCTGCTTCTTCAGTACTGCGAGTGACCAGATATATTTGTCAGAAAATAAACTTTAACTTCAATTTTCACTGTAAGCCTTTATTGACATGACTAAAATAAAGCTTTATTGCTTTTGTCAGGTAATATATGTTTTCTTTGATTTAAAATGCAAATAGCTATATTTCTTTAGAAGTAAAGAATGTGTATTGTTTCCTTTAATATATTGAATGTGTTTGTTGTTATGTTCATTATTTTCTTGGCAAGCAAAATGACCTCAGTATACAATGGAACTGTTAGCAAATTATATCAGTTTGTTTTAAAAGAAAAGACAGTTTGTGTCAAAATCTCTCCAATATCCATGGCATGCATTGAACTACAGTTGATAATTCTGGTAATTTCTTATTTTTTTTTTTCTCAGACTGCTAATTGAGCTTGGGAAAAGTTGCTAAACTCTATGTTTTATAAAGAACTAGAGCTGTTGCTGTTATTTTCTATATCTTTGTCCAGGACAGTTATTTACACTAGAGAAAATTCTAACTTGCAGAGAAAGCTAAACCAATGATTTCTGGATCACAGACTTGTTCAATGTTATTTTCATCCAGAAGCTTCAGTCATCTAAAATAAATAATTAGAAACAACAACAGATGCAGACAGAGGTTTATTTTTCCCTGTCATACATCTTTCAGTATGAAACACTTTATTTTCTTTATTGTATGCTATTTTAATATAGGCTTATATGTGCATAATCAAATCTTAAGAAAAGAAAATACATTTTTTACAACCAAGAGCCTGCCTCAGCAACAACTGTCTCTGCTCATGTACCTGTCATAGCTAAATCTTTTCCCTTGTCTATTAGGTCATCACCCTACTCTCCTACCACTCCATATCCACCATGTGTAATTTACATGAGGTCTCAGCACCATTAGGCACCCTTTTCAATCAAAGCATGAGCAGCAGCTTCATTGCAGCTGAATGGAGGACAGCCCTGTCATCCCTCTATACAAAGGTGGAGTGCCCACTGACCCAGGCAATTACAGGTCCATCAACCTAACTAGCATGATCTGCAAGGCCATGGCACACATTATCATGGACCTTATAAAGAAGGACATTGGCAACCTCCAAATGCTTGACCCCACACAGTTGGCTTTTGTCAAAGGGAAATCATGCCTGTTAATCTTGGCTGACTTCTTCAAAACAGTCACCAAAGCCACGGATGAGGGTAGGATGGTGCACACCTCCTACCTTGACCTAGCCAAAGCCTTTGACACTATTCCCCACTTGGGCATAATAGATAAACTCTCCCAGCTAGGCATCAATCCGTATGTTACCAGATGGCTAGCTAACTGGCTCACTGATATACCCTACTCTGTCTAAATAAGGAAGCAACCTGTAGTAGTAGACCTGTGATGAACAGCATATGCCAAGGATTGGTCTTGCGGCCACTACTGTTTGGGATATACTTTTCTGAGGTGTAGGCCAAAACCAGTGGTGTGTGGTTAACCAAGTTTATAGATGACTGCAAGCTGGGTACGGTCTTAAATTGCTAGTGATGTGAACATCCTCCAAGAGGACCTTGCCCAAACTAATAATTGGTGTCAGAAGCATGGCCTCAAACTGAATGCCAAGGAATGCATCATTATCCCCTTTGGGGAAGATGGTATCCCCACTATAATCACATTAATAACAACATGCTAAGCATGCAATCAGTCATGAGGGACTTGGGCACCCAGGTTGATAGCAACCTGACTTTTGACCACCACATTGCCTCTGTTGTACAGAAGGCTTTCTACGTGGCCCACATCAGAAGTAAGGGTATTTCATCCAGGAGCAAGGAGGTCATAACATCCCTGTACTCCTTCCTTATCAGACCCATTATTGAGTATGGTACCACCTTCTGCATGTACTTTGCCAAGCACATGCAGCAGCTGGAGATACCACAGAGGTTCCTGACCAGGAAGATCCAGGGTCTCAAACATCTATCCTATACAGATAGGCTAAATGCTCTGTCCCTCTACTTATTCTCATACAGACTGCTCAGAGGTGACCTGAATCTGGCATACAAGGCCACCTCAGACCCAACCTTGATGGAGTTGTTGCTTATCTGTAAGTCAAACTCCACTCGCACAACCTGCACGCAAGGCTTCAACTTTGTCTGTGACATTAATAGAACTTGTTGGCGGAATACATTTGTGTCACA